>NW_022196905.1:34434371-34452239 GCF_008632895.1 Mastomys coucha | reverse complement strand
AAAAAAAAAAAAAAAACAGGATAGCCAAAACTATTCTCAACAATAAAGGAACCTCTGGTGGAATCACCCATCCTGGACCTTAAACTGTACTACAGAGCAATTGTGATAAAAACTGCATTTTATTGGTACAGTGACAGGCAGGTAGATCAATGGAATAGAATTGAAGACCCAGAAATGAACCCACAAACCTATGGCCACTCGATCTTTGACAAGGGAGCTAAAACCATCCAGTGGAAAAAAGACAGCATTTCAACAAATTGTGCTGGCTCAAATGGTGGTTATCATGTAGAAGAATGCAAATCGATCTATTCCTATCTCCTTATACAAAGCTCAAGTCCAAGTGGATCAAGGACCCCACATAAAACCAGACACACTGAAACTAATAGAGAAAAGACTAATAGAAAATAAAATAAAAAATACTATATCTGATAAAGGGCTAATATCCAATATATACAAAGAACTCAAGAAGTTAGACTCCAGAGAAACAGATAACCCTATTAAAAAATGGGGTAGAGAGGTAAACAAAGAATTCTCAATTGATGAACACCAAATGGCTGAGAAGCACCTAAAGAAATGTTCAACATCCTTAGTCATCAGGGAAATGCAAATCAGAACAACCCTGAGATTCCACCTCATGGAAGTCAGAAAGGCTAGAATAAAATTCTCAGGTGACAGCAGATGCTGGAGAGGTTGGGAAGAAAGAGAAACACTCCTCCATTGCTCATGGGATTGCAAGCTGGTACAACCACTCTGGAAATCTCTTTGGTGATTTATCAGGAAATTGGACATAGTACTAGCAGATGACCTAGCGATACCACTCCTGGGCATATACCCAGAAGATGCTCCAACATGTAATAAGGACACATGCTCCACTATGTTTATAGCAGCCTTATTTTAATAGGCAGAAACTGGGAACAACCCAGATGTCTCTCAACAGAGGAATAGATACAGAAAATGTAGTACATCTACACAATGGAGTACTACTCAACTATTAAAAAAATTAATTTATGAAATTCTTGAGGAAATTGATGTATCTTGAGAATATTATCCTGAGCAAGGTAACCCAATCACAAAAGAACACACATGGCATGCACTCTCTGATAAGTGGATATTAGCCCAGAAGATCAGAATACACAATGTACAATCCACTAACCACAAGAAACTCAAGAAGAAGGAAGACGAAAATGTAGATACATTTTGTAGATTCATTCCTTCATAAAAGGGGGGGGCAAAATACCCATGGAAGGAGTTGTAGAGACTAACTATGTAGCAGAAACTGAAGGAAGGACAATCCAGAGACTGTTCCTCCTGGTAATCCTTCCCATATTTAATCATCAAAACCAGACACTATTGTGGATGCCAGCAAGTGCTGGATGACAGGAGCCTGATACAGCTGTCTCCTGAGAGGCTCTGACAGTGCCCGGCTAATACAGAAGTAGAAGCTTACAGCCATCCATTGGACCGAGTACAGGATCCACAATGAAGGAGCTAAAGAAAGGGCCCAAGGACCAGAAGGGCTTGCATCCCCTTAGGACGAACAACAATATGAACTAACTAGTACCTTCAGAAATCCCAGGGTCCCACCAACCAAAGAGTACACATGGTTGGACTAATGGCTCTAGCAGCATATGTATAGCAGAGGATGACCAAGTTGGTCATCAATGGGAGGAGAGGCTCTTGGTCCTGTGAAGGTTCTATGCCCCAGGGTATGGGAATGCCAGGGCCAGTAGGCACGGGAGGGTGGGGTGGTGAGAAGGGGGAGGGGGAAGGGAACATGGATTTCTTTTTGTTTCTTATTTTATATTTTTTATTTTTTTATTTTTTTGGTGGGGAACTTGGGAAAGGAGATACTATATGACATGTAAATAAAGAAAACATCTATATAAAAAAAACTCCTTTGAAATTCTATCTCACACCTCTTAGGATGGCTAAGATCAATAACCCAAGTAACAGCTCATGCTTGAGAGAGTGTAGAACAAAGGGAACTCTCCTCCATTGCTGGGAGTGAAAACTTTTATAGCCACTATGGAAATCAATATAGTGTTTCCTCAGAAAATTTGGAATTGATCTATAATAAAGCCCCGATATATAACTATTGGGCATATTCCCAAAGGATGTTCCATTCTATCACAACTACACTTGTTCAAAAATGTTCACTCTGGCTTTATTCATGATAAGTAGAGATTCAAAACAACTTCGATGTTCCTCAATAGAGGAATGCATGAACAAGATGTGATACCTTTATACAACAGAGTTTCACTCAGCTGTTTAAAAAATTATGATGATAGGAAATTTACAGGCAAATGGATGTGACTAGGGAAAAAACATTCTGAGTGAGGTAACCCACTCTCAGAAACATAAATATGATGTGTGAATGTGGTATATCTAGTGGGGATGCATTGATCATACTGAGTATGAGAAAAAGGGGATGGAGAAGGGAAAACCAGATGGAGAGATGTTTTGGATGGAGAGACTGAGGGAAGAAACAAATGGAATTAGGCAGGCATGTGGGGAGTGGTGTGGAAACCTGGTGTGATAGAAATGTCTTTAATCTACGAATATGACTTTAATTAGGATTCCTAGTAAAGGGAGATACAGAGTCTCAACTGTCCATCTCTTGTAGCTAGGCTAGAGTTCCACTGGTGGGAGTAGGTGACTTTCAATTAAGTTTTTGGCCAAGGGAGTTTATGAAAATCCCTAAACAATCAAGGCTTTTGGTGAGACAAGTTTTCTGTCCATAGACCTACAGCAGGGATCCATTGCTTACATAACATTTATATGACACACTGAGTTTGGAGAAATGAAACCGGTATCTACATGGAGCCCTCGCGCTTATGTTTTAGTTTCTTGGCACAGGAAAGAACTCCGTGATACTGAAAGAGATATGAGGGCACCAACCAAGGCACAATAAATTGTCATAAAATCTATCCTATCTGCAAAACATGCTAGGGCAATAGTGGCATGTGAGAATAAGCAACCAATGTTAGTGTAAAATGTGACTTAAGGACTGCTCTACTAGAAGCAACCACACCTGGTATTAAGTAACCAAGAGCCTAGCTAGTAAAAGACCTAGAGTAAAACCAAACACTACTAATATAAAATATTTTAAAAAATCAATAAAGTGATCCCTAGTGATATTTTGCTATATTCATAGATCAGTGCTTTACTCAGTCAACATCAG
Source organism: Mastomys coucha (assembly GCF_008632895.1). NCBI lineage: Eukaryota > Metazoa > Chordata > Mammalia > Rodentia > Muridae > Mastomys > Mastomys coucha. The sequence goes on along the minus strand of NW_022196905.1, from coordinate 34,449,058 downwards.
ATAGACTTTCTCTGGCAGCAGATCAAAACAGATACAGAGACCTACAGACAGAGAATATAAATTTGAGGTTTTCACCAAGTCCTCCCTACCCCCTCAGAACTTAGAATCCCTAGAAAGAGAAGGCAGAAATATTATAAGAGACAGAGGGGATTGGGAATAACAAGAGAACAAAGCCCTCTGAATCAACAAAGTAAGGTATATATGAACTCACAGAGACTGAAGCAGCAAGCATAGGGTCAACATGGGTGTGCATCAAGTTCTCTGCATGTACAATATAGCTATTAATTCAGTACGTTTATGGGGGTCCTGCCTTTGAGAAGTGTGTTTCTGACTCTTGTGCCTGCTCTTAGTCATCTTTTTGTCTTGTTTAGTTGCCATGTCCATGTTTGATATAATAGCATTTGCTTCATCTTACACTTTATTTTGTGATATTTGGTTGTTATCTCTTAGAAGCTGGTTCTTTTCTAATTAGATACATAAATGGAGGGCATCCAGAGGGGAGGAGAGGTCAGGAGGAACTGGAATAAATACAGAAGAGAAAACTAAAATTAGGTTATGAGAGAAAACAACCTAACAATAATATAAAAAAAATTCACAATTAAGTAAGTCAACAATGTATGTTAAAAGAAATATTAACACCATCCATTGTCAGATGTTATTAAGAATGAAATGCAAAGCAAATACAAAAGAACTCTTGCATATTTGTGATAATACGTGTTTATTTGCAAAATCTTTTATTTGAGATTGACATTTTTGAACTTTCAACTAACCAAATTACATTTTATTGAATATCTTGATGATACAAATAGAAAAAAAATACAGGTTTCTGTTTCCTCATTCTGAAAACACCAAATGGATTATTCATTAGACAATTCTCAGACTTCTGTGTCTATGGATTTCCTAGATTTGTCCTATACTAACCCAGATTACAGATAAAGATTTATGAGTCCCTTTATACAAGTTCTGTCTCTGCGTCTCTCTGTGTCTCTCTGTCTCTCTGTGTCTCTGTCTCTCTGTCTCTGTCTCTGTCTTTGTCTCTCTCTCTCTCTCTATCTACCTATCCATTTATCTTTCTCTCTCTCCCTTTCTCTCTCTTTCTCTCAATTTAAGATTATGGTGTGTAGATGTTTAACCAAGTATTAGCTTAATCATTGCTAAAACTGAGTCTTATTACTGCAAAGAATCATTCTGTGGCTAAAAATGAGACAACACTATAGGGCCTACACACATTAACATCATTATAATGAAGCACTGTTAATATGATATGACAAAATTTTAGCAACAATGTGAAAAATTACCTTGAACACAGTATTACTGAAGTTGCCAATAGAAGAAATTTATGGTACAGTAACTATATTTATTATAGAGATAAAGACTATCATCAAACCTTTTCCCCCACAGAACTTCCTACACTTAGATATCTTCTTTAGTAAATTACTTTAAATCATTAAATCAAAATACTAGTACTACACAATTCATTACAAAGAAATAATACAAACTTTCCAACTTATTTAATTAAACTAACATTCTTTTCCATACTAAAATCAATACAAGTACTATAAAACATAGTAGTAAGCAATATTATTAATATGCATAGATGTAAACTTGTCCAAAATATTAGAAAACTTTGAGCTGGAGAGATGGTTCACTGGTTAAATGCACTTGCTGCAAAGTGCCCTGCCAAATGAAACAAGTGATGTCTACATTTTGTTTTCTGACTTTCACATGAATACTATCACACACACACACACACACACACACACACACACACACACACACACTCAGAGAGAGGAGGAATCATGATAAAATTTAAAAAATATGTCAGCCAGTATTATCTGGAAAATATTTTAAAATCAGGATTAGATTAAATTATAAACATAATGGTATCTTATATTATTAGAAACAAGCGGTGTAATATAAGACTTAATAGTAAAAGTAACTTTTACATGATAATATTACCAAATAAATTTTTCATAATTTCAGTATACATTACTGAGTAAAACACTAAAATTATATATATAATACAAATTTCTGGAATCAAGAAATCTCTGAATTAACTTCTGATTCACTGCCTCTGTTCATGTAACTATCTCTACACATACTCAAGCAGGCAACTATAATCAAACACAATTTGCCACATACAAACTAAAACAAGGCATTGAAATCTTGGAAAGAGGGATTTTGTGTGAGGGGGGAATATAAGAAGATAATTTGGAGAACATTGATCACGGAATATGTAATATATGTATGAAATTATAAGGGAAAAAATAAATATTTTAAATAAAAAGATAGCAGAAGTAAATACTGTAGACACCATATCCAATAATGAGTTAGTGTAAGTTCCCCTTTGAAGACTATTAACAAGATACAAATATATAGTCCTTGTTATTTTTTATTCTATATTTACATAAACTAACAAGCCTATACACAAGTGCAAAATTAAACCTTAACAATATGTGAGATGGCTGGGGAGTGGTAGTACATGTCTTTAATCCTAGAACTTGGGGGCAGAGGCAGGGAGATTTTGTGAGTTCGAGGCCAGCCTGGTCTACAATGTGAGTTCTAGGACAGCAAGGGCTATACAGAGAAACCCTGTCTTGAAAAACCAAAAAAAAAAAAAAAAAAAAAAAAAAAAAAGTCAGATGAAAAGTGCAAGAGTCTGCTTTAATTTGTTTCTTTATTTCATTGATATTCTGAGTGTTCTCAAAGAGGACTTTATAAAATTCCATTTGAAAAACTATCAAAATATTAGATGAATTAACAAACTTTAGGACACAAAATGACTTTATTTTCTGACTGTAAACTTGTAGCAAAAACAAAAACAAACACTTTACCCCCAAAAAAGCAGGAATAGAAACTAAAGTCATATACCTTACTAAAGCAACAAAAACTAATAACTAAATAGTTATGAACGCTTCTAAGTCATTCTGCTCAGATGGAAGGATACCCTGGGACTGGGAATCTTAGGAACTATACAGCTCTGACGGACAAAAGGTAACACAGTGGAAGGGCATCCTGAGATACTCAGGTGGATCAGTGTCCCAAGGGAGGGGCAGTCTGAGACACAGGAGCTGAGGAATCACATAGCTCTGAGAGGAAGCCTCCCCGCAGAGGCATTGCAGCTTCCAGGGAAACGTATCCCCAGCTGAGCTGGAGCCTCAGCTTTGCTTCTTCTCTTCTTCTCTTCGTTGCTTCTTTTCTTCTTGGAGTCTTCTGATCAGAGAGTCACACCAGACAACAAATTAATGAAAGAGATTTATGGAGGGTCCAGTAAGAGAAGGGACAAATCCTGGGATGGATTCCCCTGCTCCCAGGAAGGGGTAGTGCTTATATAGAATTTCTTAAGGCGCAGAGTTAAACAGGTCAAAGACGTCCAGACTGAGTGTTGGTGGGATTTCAAGTCCTGATTTTGGTGACCTTAGAGATTGGTGGGGTTTCCGGTACATTTTTTGGTGAGTTTTCATGCTCAGGGATTGGTTGGGTTTTGTGGGAAGCTTGGGCTTTGGTGTGGTGCTCCTGCTTAGGGATTGATACTCTTTTTTCACCCCTTTTCCCTGTATCAGGCCCCTAGGAAATCCTTCCTGGCTCCAGGTGGCTTTGGTCATTTCAGTGGGGCTGCTGGGGAAGACTGGAGAGGAAGAGCAGCCACTGTATACATTCTCCTGTGGGACAGCTCCTGCAGTGGTATTTCACTAAGGTTGTAGGCTAAGGCAAGAAAAGAAGGCGTTCCACCATGGACAGCTCCTGTGTCAGTTACAGACTAAGAAGATGTTTTGGTACTGTCAGAGCCTCTCTGGAGACAGCTATATCAGGCTCCTGTCAGCTGTCATCCACAATAATGTCTGGATTTGATGATTGAATATGGGAAGGAATGCCAGGGCCAGGAAGGGAGAGAGGGTGGCATGTTGCGCAGGAGGAGGGGGGGCAGGTTTTTTTTTTGGTGGGGGGGTCTTTTTTCGGAGGGGAAACTGGGAAAGGACATATCATATGACATGTAAATAAAGAAAATATCTAATAAAAAGCTTTCAAAAAAAGAGATGTTTTGGTGCTACTGTTTTTTGTTTGTTTGTTTTTTTTGTTTGTTTTTGTTTTTCTGTTTCTTGTTTTTTATTTGTTTGGTTTTTTTTTGCCTGAGTTTCCATTTCTGACAGCTCCTACAGGGCATCTCACAGCTGCCATGGGTCCCCTGGGGCAGGAAAGACGAACTTTCCTTTGAAGGATTTTGCTTCTCACTGCTTAGTGACTACTATGATTCTGGCAGACTCTACTCTCATATGTATTCTTTGAAAATTGATTACACCGACACAATGTAACACATAGCACAATGTAACATATCCATTACAAACTCTTCCCCTAGAAATTCACCCTTGGAGGAGGGAAACTATAAAATATCTTCCTCCCATCTTCATTTTTTTTTAATGGCAACCCACTGATTTCATTTAGCACTGCACATATGACCATGTATACAGAGTTATACCCAAGTAACCTACCAGTTGACATTCCACAAAAGTAAAGTAAAAATTACCTTCCCAGGAGCCATCAACTCCCAAGCTAAGGATGGAACTTTGTAACCACTCTCCCCCTCTATGGTTGATTTTAACTAATTCCAGGTGTAAAGGACACCACTTCATAGAAGTCTTCCCCATTCTTTAGACTTTACAGTGTTTCTATCTACTCTTCCAAGTTGTTGACTAAGCTCGGTAAGGAGATGACACTTAATAATTAGTGAAGGAACTGCAAATGACTCAAGTAAATACAGGTATTTAATGAGTCTGGAGTCTGGAAGAATTACTTCTTTAGAAACAATATAAAAGGAAATCCAGGCATGCAGGAGGTGGAGAGAGTTTAAAGGGCATCTCTAGGACATGCTAGAGATCTGGGAAGCTCCATGGAGTCTATGGGGGTGACTCTAGCTGAGACTCCTAGCAGTGGGAGATATGGAGCCTGAAGGAACCACCTCCTATAGTCAGACATGAAACTTACTAGAAGGATAGGGACACCAAACCACTCATAAAACCTTTTACCCAAAATGTGTCCTGACTAAAAGATGTGTAGAGACAAAGAAGAAGCAGAGATGGAAGGAATGAACAACCAATGACTGACCCAAGTTGAGACTCATCCTACAGGCAAGAACCTATTGATCCCTGACACTATTGATACTCCGTTATGCTTATAGATAGGAGCCTAGAACAACTGTCCTATGAAATACTCCACCCAGAATCTGATAGAAACAAATGCAGAGATCCACAGCTAAACATTATTCAGAGCTTGGGGGGCCTTGCATAAATGTTGTGAGAAGGATTGAGATACTAGAAGGGGATAGGGACTTCAAGAAGACCAATAGAATAATCTAACTTGGACTCTTGGGGACTTCCAGAAGAGTTAACCTCCAACCAAAGAGCAAACATGGGCTGAATCTAGCTCACCTGGACATATGTAGCTGGTGGGAAGCTTGGTCTTAATGTGGATCCCTCAACAACTAGAGTCAGGGCTGTTTCTGACTCTGTTGTCTGACTGTGGATTCTGTTCCCATAACTGGGCCACCTTGTCTGGCCTCAGTGTGAGAGGATGTGTTTAGTACTGCAGTGACTTGAGGTAAATACCCAGGGAGGACTCCTTCTTCCCATAGGAGAAGAGGAGAGAGTATGGTGGAGGGGATGGTTTTGAGGAAGTCTAGGAGGGGGCTGAAATCAGTATGTAAAGTGATATATTTAATTAATTGATTGAATAGTTAATTAATTAAGTAAGTAAGTAAAGAAAAATTCTATCAAGTTATATTATTGGTTGCAAAATCTCATGAATTCTCAGAATAATTACACCAGAGATGATAATGTACCTTCTTGAAGTCACCAAAGACAGTGGACACTCTAATATGAGCATGCGGGCATGCCTTCTTTCTTATTCTTTACTAGGTCAGGAAACTGGATGATGCAAAGACACTTCAGAGATAGTTGATAAAGCCAGATATACCTGAAAGGGAAATTTACTCTTGCTGCTATTAAGAAATGCATATATGGGTGCTATATGTTTTTGTGCTTCAACAATGGGTCCTAATGGATGTTGATGAGGTCAGCACACACTGTTTACTGACAAAATGTAATTAGGTCCCTGGGGATGCCATCATTAAAATGGGGCTAGGACTGATTTTGTGAATGAATCTATGCCATGTTTGGATTTTCTACATAAAGACACCTTTTTTTCATCCTTATAATTGATGTAGCTAACAGATCCTTATCTTGTTGCTTGCACTGTCCTATTATATGACTATAAGTTTGTACCAATTGCATTCTTTTTAAAATAAAATTCTCCCTTTTTAAAACTTCCTCTGTATTCCTAAAATAATCATGCTTTATATTTGTGTTATAATATCTTTGTTTCTGTTGTAGTAATGTATTTCAACCAAGTCCGACAGTTGATAGCTCTAACAACTATAGGAAAGTTGTGTTGCTATCTATTATAGTAAATAGTTCACTTTAAAAAACATAGTCTAAGTATTTCTTGGATGTCCTTATTTAACACTCCTTTTTATTTGTGCATGTTGTCTGTAGATCATGTGTTTTCCTCTTCTAGTTTGTTTGTTTTTTACCAACAAACAAATAACTACAAAAAGTACTTGCTTCTAGGAATTTTATTTAAAAACAAATCCAGGAAACTGAATTAGTAAGAATGGGCAACAAGTATTGGTTTCAGTATCCAGAAGAAAAGTGTTTAAAGAATGAAACATAAGAATAATAGTTTCTGGATCATTTTGTTCATTTCCTTCACCAGTTTGATTGTGTTTTCCTATAGTTCTTTAAGGGATTTTTGTTTTCTCTTTAAGGGCTTCTAGCTGTTTACCAGTATTCTCCTATATTTCTTTAAGGAAGTTATTTATGTCTTTCTTAAAGTCCTGTATCATCATCATGAGAAGTGATTTTAGATCTGAATCTTGCTTTTCCAGTATGATGGTGTGTCCAGGACTTGCTATGGTAGAATTATGTTCTGATGATGCCAAGTAACCTTGATTTCTGTTGTTTATTTTCTTACCCTTCCCCCTCATCCCCTGGCCATCTGATTATCTCTAGTGCTACCTGCCCTTGCTAAATCTGACCGGAGCCTGTTCCTCCTGTGATTCCGATTGTGTCAGAAGTCCTCAGAGTCAAGCTTTCTCTATGATCCTGTGATTCTGGGATCCTGTGATCCCCAGCTTGCTAGAGCTCCTGGAAGTGGAACTTCCTCTGGGTGTTGTGGGACTTGATGCAGAGTTTGCTCCCAAGGTCTGCTCAGGGAACCGGCCCAGATGAACTAGAGGAAACCAGTGCCACTGGGCTGGCAGATTTCCTGCATGCATGGGTCCTGCTGGTCACAGTTGCTCCCAGTGTTGGGACAGATGTTGGGTCCTCCTCATCTCTGATACTGGGTGGTTTAGAGCACCTAGGAGTGGAGCTTCCTCTGGGTGTTGTAGGACTGGCTGCAGAGTTTGTGCCCAAGGTCTGCTCAGAAATCAGAAAGAGAGACAACCCTGGAGATACAAAACCTAAGAAAGAAATCGGTAGTCATAGATGAAAGCATCACCAACAGAATACAAGAGATAGAAGAGAGAATCTCAGGGGCAGAAGACACCATAGAAAACGTTGACACAACAGTCAAAGAAAATGCAAAAAACAAAAAGCTCCTAACCCAAAACATCCAGGAAATCCAGAACACAATTAAAGACCAAACCTAAGGATAATAGGAATAGAAGAGAGTGAAGACTCCCAAGGTAATGAATGGGCCAGTAAATACCTTCTAGAAAATTATAGACGAAAACTTCCCTAACCTAAAGAAAGAGATGCCCATGAACATACAAGAAGCCTACAGAACTCCAAATAGACTGGACCAGAAAAGAAATTCCTCCTGTCACATAATAATCAAAACACCAAATGCACTAAACAAAGAAAGAATTTTAAAAGCAGTAAGGGAAAAAAGGCAAGTAAAATATAAAGGCAGGTCTATCAGAATTACAGCAGATTTCTCACCAGAGACTATGAAAGCTAGAAGATCCTGAGCAGATGTCATACAGACCCTACAAGAACACAAATGCCAGCCCAGGCTACTATACCCAGCAAAACTCTCGATTACCGTAGATGGAGAAAACAAGATATTCCATGACAAAACAAAATTTACACAATATTTTTCCACAAATCCAGCCATACAAATGATAATAGATGGAAAACACCAACATAAAGAGCAAAACTACACCCTAGAAGAAGCACGAAAGTAATTTTTCAACAAACCCACACAAACCTAATTCCACCTCTTTCAACAAAAACAACTGGAAATAACAATTGCTTTTTCTTAATATCTTAATATGAAAATTAATATTACCAATATATTTCTTGCCTGTATGATTTATTTAGTTTGGGATACTTGGACCTTCAGCCATACTTGAATATAATTAATGTTAGGTTTATTAAATAATATTTATTAACTAGTTTAACTTATGGGTTTTTCAGGCCTAAGAAAGGGGTCCATGACACTCCTAGCTGAGACATGAACCACCAAAGGCCAACAGACTTCAGGCTTCTGTGTTGCTTGTCTTACGTTCCTACCTCCTTCTCACATTTAGAACAACCTCCATTAACACTGGCTTATTTACTCTCTATTTGAAAGTCTCCTTGCTCACTCCAGATCCCCAGTGTGCAATGAGATCAGGAAAGGTTTACATTAATATTTGTTCAGTGAATAGAGAAATGTATGAGCCTTTTGTGCACAAGCCAGACCAGATTATTTCCCTGGTGTTTTCATGTGTATGCTCCATATTTGACCAAAAGCACATTTCCATTATTCTTTTCCTTTGTGTTGTCAGCTCTATTTGGTCATGTTGCAAATGCCCATTGATGGAGAATTGTCATTTCAGAGATCAATGCACCTGACATTCCTCCAAGACTTTCAGTTAAACGTCTTCTTTATTCCTTTGAGATTGTTTTCATGGACATTAGCTTACTATTATTACTTCAGATATGTTTTCCTAACACCAAATTATTAGCAGTATTATGGCTTAGGAACAGAAGGTGAAACCTAGGGCCTTCTGCACATTTAGGCAAAGTCTCTAACAATGATCTAGATACTTAGTTTGCTCTTCAACTTCGTTTTGAAATGATGTCTCATTAAGTTGCCCATGTTGATCCTGCATTCACTCTGCAGCCTTGGAAGACTTTGAATGTAAGATACTTCTGCCTTACTGTCCTGATTCACTGTGTTTATGGGTCTTTATCTTCAAGGTAGCTCTTAATTGTTTCAACTTCATCAAAATGACTGAATATACTGTTTCTTACTTTCTTTTCCTGATTAGAGGCCTTTCTACTTTAACCTGTCTGCCTTCAGAGAAACATGACTCTTAGTTCATGTGTTTAATTGGGAGTTTCTTCAGGCTTTGGTAATATAAGGGGAGATAACATTTTCTATTTCTTAGGATAGTACTCTTCTGTATATGAATTGTGGTTAATATATAAAGTACTCTAACTCCTATGATTGTTAGGTAAGCACATATAAACAGTATATATTTCACTTGAGATCCCAGAGTTTAACAAGTAGGATTAAACTATAGGATGGGCAGATCACAACAAAACTATTGATGGTATAAGAAGAAAAGCTAGCGTGTTTTCTCCTGTTTCATGTACCCTATCACTTACCAGGATTAACTTTCTCAAACATTTTATAAGGCTCACTAATTGTGATAGTGGAGGAGTCTACACACAACATTCTTCTTAAACATCCACTATTTATTTCAAAATGTTAGATAATAACTGCTGCTCTACATCTATTGTTGATCCTGAGGTCTAGGCTAAGCAAACATTTTTCTTACTTCATATTTGATAAACAAATAAACAAAACAAAGTTTGAATCAGCTAATTCACAAAACTCTTCAGTAGTTCAAGGAAGAATTATGGTATTGCTTCCAAGCATATATCCCTTTGATCTTCTATAAATTCAATGAACCTACTTTCCATTCATCAATGTCTAAAAACTGACTGAACAAATATATAATTAAATTAGCATATGATGCCAGGAGGACCAGTAGCATGTATGCACATTAAATTACAATTCTCGCCAGGCTGGAGTGAAGCAGCTTTTGCATTTTCCACTTCTTTTCTTCTTAGAATATTTCTTATAACCCTTTTCTCCTAGCCCCAGAGTATAATCTACTATTGTCATTAGCAATTCTAGTCTCTGGGAAGCTGTTGTCAGTGTATTTTGGGTGGAGGGGTTGCCTACAATGTGTGGTAAGTATGAGTCAGAACATCCATCTCTGGGAAAAATAATAGTAATAATACCAAGGTAATTTTTATTCTAAAAGGGTATTTATGTGATAAGAAGAGGACCAAAAGAATAAAAAGAAACCAGTAAAAAGCTTTGATGTCAGTCAGCCTTCTAAAGATATTAACTAGTTCCAGGAAATTAAAGAAATTCATACGTACAGATTCCATATTTCCTCCTTTCTACATGCCTAGGTTGTAGGAAATAAACAAGAGGAGGGATCACTAGGGGATATTTGGTCTGCTGGTTGTACTGAATATAGTTATGCTCCACATATTGGAGGTTCAGAAACTGGAGAACATTCTCTGGATAGATCAACAGGCTTGGAGTTCAACCAGCACACAGAAGGAAGGGGACAATACACATTTCTAATTTATTAATATATCATTGACAGAAGGACAAGTTCCCTAAAGAGAAAAGAGTCTTTACTAACAAAATGGAATAGTGAACAAGTCAATTCTGCAGTTAAGTGATCTTTCCTTTCAGTTTCCATATGAGACCTCCTCAGATCCCTACTCAGTGTTTTTTCTCAATGCCAAAGATTCATGTTTCCTCCATTTGCTATTTGTAGTTTAATCCAAGATTATAAAATTCTGATGTAAAATTTCTATACATTCTTTCACAATTTAAGAGACCCTCAAACCTGGTTTGGTTACTGACAGAGTCTAATGTCAGAGCAAGCTGTACATTTGTACCTCTGAATTCCCTTATAAGTCTTAATGGAAATAAATAGCAAGGCCTGTGAATGACTTTCTTTTGAGGACTCATGAGTCACAGAAGCACAAAGCTTTCATTTAGAAACAGAAATCTTACTATCATAAAACAGATGCATTGTCCCTATGAGACAAAATTCTGTTTCTAGGAGTAGAGGCACTTTCTGCAGATACCCTGTCAAGCACTAATATAGGAGATACAGTGATGAGATTTTGTTCACATCAATGAGGTCTAGATCAATTGACTTTAAGGGAAAACTCTTTAGTGGGCCTAATTTAACCAGGTGAGATCTTCAAGGGAATTGAAGTATTTCTGTGAAAAGAATAAGAAAGTATACTAAAAATTTCAACAGAGAATGATTCTGTGGGACATACCTTACTCTGATGATAGAGGGGAGAAATGGTATGTAAGACAAGTGGCTTCTTAAAAAAATGTAATAATGATCCCCAGGTAAAGGTAAAAGTCAGTATGAAGACTCAGAGCTATATACACTAGGTATATGGAATTGGATTCTGGAAACAAGTAAGCCAGAAAGCCATTCTACTCCAGAGACTGCACATGAATTGAAGCCCAGCACATGCTTTGAATTTTGGCTCTGAGAAGAGGTCTGAGTTTAGATCTACCTACATATGTGACTCATAGTACTATAACATAATATGTGACATTATTCACAGAGACATTTTTACCAATCTGTTATCAAGCCACAGAGAATGAATAATCCCTATAACCTCTGACAAACTATGCCATTCCAAGGATCCTAAAACATTTGCCTCCAAGTGCAGTTGGGGTAGTTTTCTTTAATTCGTGGTGTCATCATCTAGTGAATCACAATTATATGCAAGACTATTGGGTGACGTATTGAAAATGGTTCTCATAGTCATATATATTTGAATACATTAGTTCCAACTTGGTGAAACTGTTTGGGAAGGATTTGGAAGTGTGGCCTGGTTCTAAAAAGTGCATCATTTGCTGTGGACTCATGTGTTTCAGAAGCCCAGGCCCTTTTCACCTGGCTTTCTCAGCCTCATGCTTGAGAACTAGCATGTAAGTCTTCTGTTGCTCTTGCCACCACGCCTTTGTTCTGCCCTCATGGACTCTGACACTCAGCAATTATAGGTCAAACTAATTATTTTATTTTATAAGTTGCTTTCAGTTGTATTGTTTCATTGCAGCAATAGAAACCCAAACTTAAGATCACAATGTAGTCATTTAGTTGAAATACTAAATCTCTTGTAAATTTCAGGATTCATTTATAACAAATATTTATTGAAACTCTAATATGTTAATAAAAAGTTGTAAATGTGTTAGTCACTCAGAAAATATATAATATTAAATTGTGCACTATTAGCATGTATTAACTTACAAGGTTAAGGGGCGTCAATATATTTCTTATATGTGTATAATATAATTTATCAGCAACATCTTTTTCTGATGGTGTTATAAACTACATTTAAACTTTCATTATGATTAGCTAGTACAATTAGAATTTGAAAGAATTATGATTTTTGTATCACCTTTATTGTCATGCACACTGCATTTTCTCTGATAAGTCAATTATAATGTCACACAAACTCTCTTTGAATCTCTGAGCCCATACTAATCTTAAACTAACTGAATTTGTCAAGAATTTTTTCTGTCTTGTACAAAAATTCAAAGAATCGTAAATGTAAAAGTATTTTTATTCCATCCTTGCATTACATTTATATAGTACATATTATTATAATCTCTATTTCATAGTGAGAATAGTGAGATAATGACATCTAAATAATGGACACAAAATTGATGAGTGCTTGAACAATGGGGACAGTATTTGAATATCTTTAAGATTTTGTTGTTAGTGGTGGTTGATGTTGTTTTTAGTTTCTTTTATGAAAAATTCCCAGCATATGTTCATATATTTACATACTTCATCTCCAGATTATGGCATTGTTGTGAAGGTTATGAAAACACTAGAAGGTAGTGTACACTTAAATTTTTCAAAACCTATTTTAGTAAGTGTTCTTAAAGGTTTTAACCTCCCTTCTAGCACAGATATTTCCACTTTGAGATAGGGAGTTTCTGAAGGACATATATCACTTGACAGAGACCTGTGTGCTATGTGTAGATGACCTGTGATTCCTTTCTTTCCTGCCTGGTTCCAGCTCCTGCTGTCATTCCCTCTTCAACATGAGAGAATCTGTTACTCTGAAACTGTAATCCAAAATAAAACATGTTGCCTCTCATTTGCTTTGGTCAGGGTATTTTATCATAGCCTTAGAAAAACAACTAATACAAATATTTCAAAGCCCTTCTTTAAATCCATTCCTTGGTATTACTGGCCTCAAATAAATGAAATCTTCAAGGTAGCTTATGGAACTAATTTGTAATTTAACATCCCTTTCTATCTGTGCTCCTTGTCATGTAACCCTGCAGTTCTATGCTACTGCCAGTCTTGAATTTCTCTGTCCTTGCTTCTGGATCTAACTATACTGTCTATATGGTCCATGACCAAAAAAATCTTTAATGGCATATGCTTGTACTTTCCTGGAAAACTGCCTGAGTTTGTTCATTCTTATTTTTCTTCCATGGCCATGTCAGACTTCTGTCTGATTGCATAAATTATAAATTCAAACAACATTCACTGTGGGCAAAGTTGTTTTGGATATCCCACTGGCCCATTGTCACTGAATTATAATTCAAGTCCATTGAAATCCATGTGAATGAACTCCCATCTAGAAACATCTGAACCATCACCTTGTTTATGTCTTGTTGTCCACAAATGCAGGAATTACCCCACAATAGATTAATAAAATTCTCTGTATATTCAGAACTTAACAACTATTTACTAGCCTTTACCAGGGAACATTTGATGTTATTATGAGATGGTTTCATAGATACGTAAATTACTAATACAGAAACACTTGAAAAATATTTATTTTTATGTTCTTATAGAATTTTATTATGTAATCAAGTTATTTTGATTTTATCTACCTTCTGCTTTTAAAATAAGTTTTTATTTGCTTTTTTGAGATGATCTCAATAGTTAGGATTTGTTGAACTAAAACAAATATCATTGTCCTGACTCAGCCTGCCAAGTGCTGTTATTTGTTTCTGGAGTTTTCTGCCATGTCCTGCACTAACATAGATTTAAAAACAAAATTAATTTGATGGAAATGCCATGCTAAGCAGAATGTCTTTTGAGACACATGGGAATTGAGGTAAGACACCTTAGGGAAAAATTATAAATTCAAGCATGAGAAAAAACATTCAAAATAAAAATAGGTTTTTTTTTCAGGGAAATATTGTACATGTATAGCTAGTGATACCCAGTATAACTGAGCTGTCTTGTTTGTCTTATTTGTCATGTTTGTGAAAAGCTAGACATAACTTCAAGTGCTTTAGTGTAAGTCACTGGTAGGATGTTTCTTATTTCACTGGGCATGATCCAAGGTAAAATAATTTGTAAGATTATTGTCTGTGTCTTAAAGTGGAAAAATTTTAAAATTTGTAACTTCTAAAGATATTCATTACAGCCGGATGTTGGTGGTGCATACCTTTAATCCCAGCACTTGGGAGGCAGAGGCAGGTGGATTTCTGAGTTTGAGGCCAGCCTGGTCTACAGACTGAGTTCCAGGATAGCCAGAGCTAAACAGAGAAACCCTGCCTCAAAAAACATATATATATATGTTATGTCTAGCTTTTCACAAACATGACAA
>NW_022196905.1:34424055-34434361 GCF_008632895.1 Mastomys coucha | reverse complement strand
GTGTGTGTGTGTGTGTGTGTGTGTGTGTGAATATATATATATATTCATTACAAATACATTCTAAGTTTAATTACCTACATAAAGCCTAGTTCTGTACACTTTATAAGTGGAGAATTTTTTTTAATCGATTTTACTTTTATTTATATATGTATGGTTCTGCAAGTGTATATGTGCCAACATACGTGGTTGTCCACAGTGGCTAGAAAATGTCTTACATCTCACATAATGGGAATCTCAAGAGGTTGTGAGTCACCTGGGGTGGGTTCAGGGAAACAAATCCTAGTCCTTGGCAAAAACAGTAAATGTTTCTAATTCCTGGGATATCCGGATAACCTGGGATAACCAGCCTATTGCCACTGAATTATAATTTTAGTTGAGCTATACTTTGGCTGTTTACTTCCTAATTCCAATAAACATTCATCTTAATTCAAACACACAATATTATTCTACTTTTGTACAGTGTTTGCTTTTAAATATCTTCTTATACAGAACTTGTTTCTTTGGGATATATTTCCAAATGTACACCCGCTGCCCAGGATGTTGGCATTGAGGCAGGAAGCAATCACCTAAAATGCTAAAGATGAATGTCTAATCTTTCAGTTTATCACTAAAGACACAGAGAGAAACTCTCAGTAATTGGTTGGACTCCATATCTTATTTTATGAGTTCTTCATATACAGCTAATTATTCTTGATGATAGTATACAAACATGTTTCCTTAGCCATACTGCAAAACCCTTGAAATAAGGGGCAGTGAGATGTCCTAAAGAATGTTTTTTCTTTGCACTTGACAGTAAGATTGATGACCTGACTTATAGCCTGAGATACAAGTTGTAGAAAAGGAAGATGAAAAGTCTCGTGTGATTCTGTGACCTCCACATACATTGTGTTCAACTTCTCCAATTGATTTGTCAATAACCATAATAAAATATGTTTAAATACTGGTATGAATTATCATTCATTGCCATTTGAATCCTATAGCAAAGTACCTACTGTGTGTTCTAGTTTCTGAGATACCTTGTGGATACAAATGTAATCAAGATACAATCTGTATTCCATAGTACTCATGGTAGATTAAGAAAGAACAGGTGAGAGAATAATGCTTTTGAGTTTCATAATATCATCAAAACACATTAAGAAAATCAAAGTAAGTATCAACTGCTTTCTAAATAGAGACTAGATAGAGAATTAAAGCATTGTATTCTATGACTGAGACATTTCTAAGTTCACTTAATTTATTCTTCTTTTGCATCATTGGTTGACAAACCTCAAAGTAATGGGTTAAATAATATTTGATATGTTTTATGTTTTGGTAAATAAGTCCTCTATTATAACTATAATTATCCAATTCTTTTGTAGCATGATTCTAACAGTCATAAATCACACATGACTACATGGATACCACTAATTCCAACAATATTTCCAAAAACGGTTCTGTAGACATGGCCTTTAGCTTTATATATCTAGTTTGTTTAGAATAAGTTTCCATGGTGAATGTCTCATTCCAAGGTTAATGTCTTTATAGCCTATGTTCTCTAGCTCAGATGCTTCACTTCAGTGTCCTAAAATGCTGGCTGTTAGCCAATACATCCTGATTATATCCCTCTAGAATCACCCAAAACTCAAAAGTCAGACACTCTTATCCATATATCCATTGAAAGGCTTTCCTTAAGGATGTAATTGCCCTGTCATGTTAAAATAATTCATTTCTGAATATTGTCCAAGATTCTGGGCTAGAACTTGCCCGAAGCCATTATGGAGAAGCTAAAAACTAGCAGGTAATCTTCCTGAGATGGTTCTGCCATGGACTACAAAGTTAATGTTGGATTTATTTCTTTAGAGAAGGTAGATGAAAATGTGTGTAAAGAAAGAATCCTGTTATTAATATGCTTTCCTGTTATTATTAAATATATATAACAATCACTAGGTATTAGCCCACACTTTTGAACAGATTTCTCTAGAACAACAAAGATGTACTCTATTATAGTGATGTTATATATACAAATAGATCATCTCTTAGTTATTAATGTTGATTCAATAAAAATTCTGATTATTATATTAGTAGTTATTAAGATCTTTTATAATAGGACTTGTATTAAGTCCATCTGATGTTAAACTGCATTGAGAACTCTGCCAGTCTTCAAGTATAATGAGTTAATTGCTTCTGAAATAGCAAGATACATTTACAAGTTAGAGAACTTTCAAATAGGTTGTAAAACAATAAAGCAAAGGTTATAAAAAGGAAACTAATAATTTACTATAGGTGCGAGGACAGAAAATAAAATATTGACTGGGTTTATCTAAATAAATCTTCACTAATGACTTAGTCAAAAAATATGGTCTTTAACTTTTAATGAACCTGTTAAACTAATGAATGTTTAGTCAGATAACTACTCTTAATGAATATGTATGTAAACATTCTTTGTTGTAAACTTTTCATTAAGTTTATGATTTGAATTTATGTTTTAACTTTTAGGAAATTTATGTAAAAATAATAAGGTATGCCTGGATAAACCAAGTGACCTATTCTCCTAACAAAGGTACAAAAGTCTAAGAAAAAATGACATTGGTATTAATACCTTTGATAGTAAAAGCATTGTAATAAAGGCTATTGGGATTGAGAGCATTGACAGCAAGAACATTGTTATTTTAGAGCAAGAGGAGAGAGCAAGATTAGGAAAATGCAGAGTATAATAACTTAGAAGTTCTAAGGCAACTTGAAAAATTAAGGCAGCCAAAATATAACACCCCTTCAAGTTAAAAGCTTTGGAGAGAGAAGGAATTCAAGGTCCATAACAAAATATAATAAAAGCAATATACAGCAAACCAATAGCCAACATCTAACTAAATGAAGAGAAACCTGAAGCAATTCCTCTATAATCAGGGACAAGACAAGGATGTCCACTCACTCTCCCACTGTATATTCAATATAGTACTCAAAGTTCTAGCCAGAACAATTAGAAAACAAAAGGAGCCAGGTAATGGTGGCACATGCCTTTAATCCCAGCATTTGAGAGGCAGAGGCAGGTAGATTTCTGAGTTCCAGGATAGCGAGGGCTACGCAGGGCTAAACCCACCCGGTCTCGAAAAAACAAAACAAAACAAAACAAAAAACAAAAAACAAAAACAAAACAAAAAACAAGGAAACAACAACAACAACAAAAAACAAGGCATACAAACAAACAAACAAAAACCCAAAAATAAAAAAACAAAAGGAGTTCAAAGAGATACAAATTGGAAAGGAAGAAATCAAGATATCACTATTTGCAGATGATAAGATAGTATAAATAATCAATTCCAAAATATCTACCAGAGAACTAGAACTGGTAAGCAACTTCAGCAAAGTGGCTGGATATAAAATTAACTCAAATCAGTGGCCTTCCTCTACATAAAGGATAAATAGGCTGAGAAAGAAATTAGGGAAACAACATCCTGCACAATATTCACAAATAATATAAAATACCTTGGTGTGACTCTAACTAAGCAAGTGAAAGATCTGTATGACAAGAACTTCAAGTCTCTGAAGAAAGAAATCGAAGAGGATGTCAGAAGATGGAAAGATCTTCCATGTTCATGAATTGGCAGGATTAATATAGTAAAAATGGCCATCTTGCCGAAAGCATCTCAAAATTGTTAAACCAGAAATGTTCCTGTCCAAAGGAAATACAGGGACAAAAAATGGAAAAGAGACTGAAGGAAAGGCCATCCAGAGACCACCTCACTTAGTGATCCATCCCATGTGCATACAACAAACCCAACTATATTGCTGATGCCAAGAAGCCTTGCTGACAAGAGCCTGGTATCGCTATTCCCTGAGAGGTTCTACCAGCACCTGAGTAATACAGATGCAAATACTCAAACAAACCATTGGAATGAGCCTACGGACTCCAATGGAAGAGCTAGAGGAAGGACTGAAGGAGCTGAAGGAAAGTGCAACCTCCTAGGAAGAACAATATAAACAAATTGGACTACCCGGAGCTCTCAGAGATTAAACCACCAACCAAAGATTATACATGGAGGGATTCATGGCTCCAGATACCTATGTAGCAGAGGATAGCCACATCTTATATCAAGGGAGGAGATGACCTTGGTCCTGTGGAGGCTTGATGGCCCAACGAACAGGGATGCTAGAGTGATGAGGCATGAGTGGGTGAGTGGGAAGAGGAGCAACCTCATAGAGACAAAGGGAAAGGGTGAGGGGAATAGTATGGGGCATTTGTGGAGAGGATATCATTTAAAATTAATGAATAAAATGGTTAATAGAAAAATTAAGACAGCAGAATGCAGAGGGAAAGAGGAAGCTGCAGAGAGAGCAGAAAGAGCAGGCAGGTGTCTTTACTATTGGACAGAACAGATTTGTTTCTTAATAGCAAGACATGCTTAGTCTTACTCAAGAAGACACAGCTTTCTTACAGACTTGGGTTTAATTCATTTATCAATGAAAGGGTAGAAGCTTCTTCTTTGTCTATGCAATAAGGACTGGGGCACATTATTCATCCACAATGAGTGAGTTCTTTCTGCATTGGCACTTGGTCTTTTGCTCCATATGCATATGTAAGTATAGGTGTGCTTGAGTAAGTATGTAATTGTGAGATAAGAATGTATAGTAGCTGAGCCCAATTGGTTTGAATGGAGATGTATGAATGTGTATGCAAGAATCTGTATATGAATCCATGTGAGTTTACCCATATTTGCTTGTGTAAATGTATTTTCTTCTATGAGTGTGACTCTCTTCTTCTGGTTCAACAGTAGTTTATTGCCCCTCCCACAGCCTAACAACTGAGAGGCTTCTGAAAAAGAAGGAAAAGGCCCTAGCTATTAATCTTATACTTAATCCCAGGCTGTTTTAAGATGAGGTGCTACATCCCAGAGACTAGTTTCTGGCCTCAGAGGAACTCAGACAGCTCAGCTGAAGCAGCAAAGTAGCTTAGATTTAAGATAGATATTTTATTATTAAATAGCAACTCTATCTTGAGAGACCAAGTCTTGACCCTGCAGACCACCTTTGCTCTCCCTCCTCGGCTTACCTCAAGAGAGAATTAAGAAAGAACAGCTGGGGCTGGACCTCAGCAAGACCTTATGCTGAACAGTTTCTGTGGTCCCAGTAAATAGATTTCTATTTACCTATTTGCTTAGGCCCAACCTAGGAAAAGTCCACTGAACCACTTTCATCATTGCTACCTACATTCAGACGCTTCTACCTCCCCTTATAAGTTTCCAGCCTAACTGCTTTTATAAATTAATTATTGCCATGATGATACATAAGACCATCATACCTGCCATGGACTACACTAATGGCATTGCAGTTTCCTGGGGTTTTCTAATATGTTTTCTAACCCATTGTGTATGCACTCCATAGAATATCCTTCCAAGAGCCTATGAACATATCATTGCACTTTAAATCATACAAAGATTCAGGCTGTATGGATAGATAAAGTTTCTTTTCCATCATCCAGATTCTTACTGTCACCTCATTTTGTGACTACGTACATTAGTTCTCTTTTGCTGCTACATCAAATCACAAGTTAAGAAGATGAAAACTATAGTAGTCTATGGGCATATTGTTATACAGATGAAGCACCTGAACTATTTCTCAAGAACATGCATTCTTCCTGAGGTCTACAGGGACCAATTAATATCAGACATTTTCAAAGTTTACAGGCCTCTCAATTCTTGGCTTTAATGTTAGTCAACAGTCAAATCTTTATGCCATTTTTGAAGCCCAGAAAATGTTCACAACATGAACTAAAAGAACTAGAATGATAAGCCTCTATATCCTTCAAAACCCTTCTTTTTACCAAACTGGTAATGTTTTTTCATAAACCTCAATAGACATTTCTTTCTGTTCAGGAATTCCAGAAATTAACAAATATAAATAAGAGATCTAAATCTGAGTTTAAAAAATAAAGAATATTGCTTATTACAACATTTGGGTTATATTTATAAAATTCTTTATTTATTTAAATAAATTAAATTTCAACTGTAATCTATAAATGCAAATGACTCTTATTTGATCAAGAAGTCCCCTGAACAGAGCTGTATAATAAGGCAGTTACTTTATCAGCTCCATTCCCTCAACATGGGCACATCATGATTATATGAGTGTGGTCAATAAAGAAAAATATGCCTGGTTGTTGTATGAGTACCTGGCTTTAACTTCCACAGTCAGTGCTGGAATTTTATTTTATTTTACAGATAAAGTGGAAGCAACAATGGATTTCAGCAGCAAAGTAATGATGTAATTATCTTGGGAAATTTTATAAAGATCTTTTGGCTCTTTATATGCAGAATGGCAAAATTAGAAAATTGGGTATCAGATAGAAATCTAAGAAATTAGATATGTCAAAGAATGATGAAAGGCTATGGACAACAGCTGAAAGAATTTGGAACTATCTAAGACAATTATATCTGCTATTTATTTATCTTAGTTGTCAAGATTTCAGAATTTGAAAGCAAAAAGTATTTGATGTTGTCTCCTAGCTTTGTTTAAAGAATATGTGACACCTTGGGCCATATTCATTATCTTCTTGGCCTTAGTTTTATCTATAGACAATATACTAAAGGCATATGATTCATTATTGTCATTGCATGAGGTCATTCAAGTAAAACTGTTTAGGACAGAATAAAACAAAGCAAATCATAAATTTAATTAGCATTAAATGCCCTTAATATTTTGTTCATTATTACCTCTGTAATTTATTGTAAATGGTACATAACTATTAAAATAAACAGCCAAGCATCTCCCCAAGTTTTCTTATCACGTCATCTTGCCTGATTGTGATAATGACAGTATTTTACTTTTTGATTCCAAAAACAAGCATTTTATTGTAGCTCTGCCTTTTGTTTCCTTCATGTGCTGTATTTGATCTTTAGTCATCCCTCCTGTTATACCATAGAAAGTATACTCAGCAACCCATGGAAATGTATTATTGCCTACCCCTATATCTCCGGATGCTCTGTTCCTAATGCACACTGTTCTGGTCAATGTGGCAAATCATCTTCAAATTGACAACACTATTCACTTTTTGTCTTTCTAGGCTGTTGTCATTACAATAGCCAGGATGCTCACTGAGAACATTGTAGACATTTCTTAGCTCAGAATCTAGAACCATGCAAAGTCATCAATCTTTTCTTCTAATTAAATGAATGTTAGCCCAAGCACTGACATTCTAACTTATATTTTGCCTCTGTTTCACTCACTTCAAATAGCTTGCATCATTTATTTTATTTGTCCAGTACTCTGCATAGCTCGTGGTATCCATTTTGTGAAAACGTTCTTCCAATGTGTATATACATTCTATAATCATATCTCCTCAATGAATCCTACATCCATTGGCCATTTCAAACTGTCCTCATTACCCAATATGGCATTCAAGAATCTCTCTGTCCACCATTATGACTCTTATTATAGTTTAAAACAAACTATATTTATTCTCATTGTAGTTTATTGTTTGATAGTTTCCTACCTCCTAATCACATTAATGTATTTTTAAGTGTATTGGCGGATAATGTGTCAGTATACTTGAACATTCCCTGGCTATATTAAATAATCATGAAATGAGGGTGAAAAATAAATCTTTTCTAAGCATGGCTAATAGGTACTATTCTAGGCACATTTCTGATTGCTTTGCATGCACAATCTCAAGTATCTTGTAGCAGGTATATTTAAAAAAAAAACTGATAGCAATGTTTCAGAATAACTAGAGGCAAGACTTAAGGTTAGAGTAGATCAGAGAATATCAGAAACTCTTACACATGGGCTTTAGTCTTTGCTCTGACATTCACAGTCTGTGATAATGTAAACAAATCTTTCTTTTCTCAGTACCTACTATTTTTCATTTATGAAAATATGTAATTATAATGTAGCCTTGTCATGCAGTTGCATCTATTCAGCAGTGACTGTGTATGAGATTAGGATGATGCTCTGAACCAAGTATGCACTAAACAACTGTTAACTATTGTCATTATAATTAATACTTTGTCAGTTTAACTCAATATTAGGCTTCTTAGAGAAGCCAGGGAGCTTGGAGAAGGTCACACTGACAAAAGAGGCATTTGTCAGGCCTTTGACCTCTAAATGTTCTTTTAACCATCATGCAACAAGGAGTACAAAGGAACAGCCCATTGGGGGGAAATATAATGAGTTGAGATGTGGATTTATGTATCATCAACCCCTGATATTTTGGCCCTAAATTTAGACTTCCTAGAGAATATCAAATTTCTGGCTATATGTTTAATTTTCTCTCCAAGCTGGCATGAAACAGACTTGATCTTTGGAAGACAGCAGGGTTCATGTGATTATTTTTGTGGCTTTTGCCAACAGCCAGTCACTTAAGAGTCTTTATGGCACAAGACCAACTGCTTTATACATCAGCTGCTCTGTGAAAAAGTTGAGTATGTGATAGATTTGCTGACAAGCATATTTTATATTTGATGTGCATAATTTTTTTGCAATGATAAAAATAGAAGTAGTTAAGAGTTACAAAGTGGCTTGTTTTTCCTTCTGTCTCTTGACTATTTTGATCTGAAGGAAGAACAGGTGCCCTGCTGTGTTCCACCTGAGGATACAATTTTACCTCTGACATAGGGTACGTAATGTTCGTCACAAGGAAGTATTCATATTCCTACTAAGTGCAAAGGTGAAATTAGTTGCCACAAGAACAAATAAAAGAGCATGAGTTGCTATATTACCAGTTGGTAATAGAGAGAAATGGAAAATCATGCATCTGTGGGTCTGTAGTAAAACCCTAGCACCAGTCACAACCATTTCTCATCTAACCCATTTCAGTGACCTCTTCATGCTCTCAGATTCACCAAGCAGTTCTTTATCCAGTAGCCAGAGTGATTTTATGGTGCTATAAACTTAACCATGTTTCACCTTCAAATAAACCCGTCTCACAACCCATCTAACACTACTGGAGAAAAATCCAAGTGTTTGCAAAAGATCAGAAATTCTCCCAATTCTGTTTCTCTCTTCCTGCCTGCCCTCTTACTACTGAGTCTTACTCCATTAATCCTGGTCTACCAGGTCTAACACTAGATAGGTTTCCTTTTCATCTAACAATCTAAGATACTATGTTATCCATTACTGCTTCCCTATTTTGGATGCTAACTATTTGAATCCTATGTAACTAGATTCTTCTCAGTATGCAAAGGTCAGCTACCTTTAACCTTTGACCAAAGGTTTTTCCTATTAAATGTTTTTAGTCACAGGCAGGAATTTTGTCTATTTTGTTTTCTTCTGTGTCTTTTTTGACCAATGTATAAACAACACAAAACTAAGATGCCTTCTAAATTACTCTTTCAGGGTGGTTGACTACAAAGAAGAGAGGGACACTCAGTGATTGAAGAAAGTCACACAGAAACTTAAATGACATTTCAAGTGAAGAAGGAGTTGTATCAAGATTGGTGCCCTGGATTGGTTCATTCAAAAGGTTTATATGAACTAATAACTGTAGCCTTTGTCCTTGTTATTATTGATGAAGATGTTTGCTATTTATTGAGAAAGAGATACCATTCAAAATCAGTTCTATAATTTATAATCTCATGCAATATTCCAGAAAACAAAGGAGTTTGTACAGTTACTGTAATTCAGAGGTGTTAGTTGTCTACAAAAAATTCATACAGCCAGTGAGAACCATGGATGGAATTTGCATCAAGATACTGACTGTAGCATCCTTGCTTTCAATGTCTTTATCACAGAGGTGTTGGTAAGTAAATTTCAAAGATAGAGCCAATCCAGTGAGAAGAAAATGTGTGATTAAATATAAGGCTGATAAATGAAATATTTGGAGGCCTTGTGCTTTTAAACAAACAAACATGAGAAATGAATATGATCTTGAACTGAAGAATCTGAATAAAACAAAATTTCAACAAAATCCCACAGTGTTCTTCCTCTTCTCACCACTAGTGTAGTCACCCTTCATATGTGTTTTCTTTGTTTAGAAAAACCACCTCATCAAGAAGCAGAAAGCAAGGAACTCAAAGGTACAGCCTCTTCTGGGCTCCTCAAATAACACAGATAATTCTGTACAGGTCACGTTGCTTCTGTTGCAAATGGTTGTTCCATGAAACAAATCAATTAAAGTGTTAAATGTGCCTCCCTGAATGGATGCATTGAAAAACCTTAAATATTTTATTGTTGATCATCATGAGGATATTTCAAGTGAGGCCATTTCTTAAAATAGCTGGAAGAGACTGAAGTCCACAATGAGATGATATACCAGGGGCATGAGATTCTTATTGAGAGTTCATCTTGGTAGATCATACCTTTGATGAATATGAAGTGTCCCTCCTTATCTTTTTTG
>NW_022196905.1:34387140-34423658 GCF_008632895.1 Mastomys coucha | reverse complement strand
GAATACTTTGGTTTCTCCATCTATGGTGATTGAGAGTTTTGCTGGGTATAGTAGCCTGGGCTGGCATTGAGATTCTTATTAAAGGGTAAAAATAAAATAAAACACATTTTTACTATCTACAGAAATTGTGTGCACCTTTAAAAGTGGGAAAATTTTTCAATAAATATTGTTCCATCTACATGAAAAGATGACAAATCTACACCTGAATTCTGAAGAATGAGAAGTCATCAATATCACAGAATCAAGGTTTTTGCAAAACTCCATGGGGGATTTCTTCATACACCTACTTCTCTAGAAACCTAGTTTAAGCTCTAGTCTTATCTACTAGCTTTAATCTCCAGCATCCAACTTGAGCAATGTTTGGCAGTATCTCTAGTTTGAGACAAACAATATAAACTTCATTATTATTATTATTATTATTATTATTATTATTATTATTATTATTATTATTGATAATCATTTGATTGTATATTTAGTACTTAACTTTTCCTCTCCTGCATTTTCTTATACACCACATAGAATGTGAATATTCACTTCCTGTGTAATTCATAGTGTTTTTAGTCTTTAATACTTTGTTCCAGTTGTTTTTCTGATAATATCCTAAGGGATGTTGTCAAAATTCAATAAAACATAGTAGAATGTCTAACACAATGCCTTATGTGTAGTGTATTTTAACCAGCATTTTCAAGTTTTAGCTGACAGGTTGTGGATAGTCTTTGTAACTCAGTATTCTAATCCAATAATATCCTTCTACAGAGGTGTAACAAAGCTTAAATATCAGTCAATAGAAGATGTACCAACCTGTACTTTAAGCCATATGCTCACTCCCATTCCCTGTCTCATTCTTCTTTGTCAAGAAACACATTTCTATTTACATGTCTCAGGAGATATTTTTGAATCATTTGGGAAACAGTGCTGAAAGTCTTTAAAGTGGCTTCAAGATCCAAAGCAATTCAAATATTCTCCACCTCTATTCCAGAAAATCATAAATGTTTCCTGCCATTATTCGGCTCCTATCAGCTAATGTGATTGTTTTGAGGGATTTTTTTCTACTTCTAGGACACCTCCCAACATGAATCTTCCCAATATTTTTATACACATTGTTCTTGGATTGTTCTTGCTTCCTTGCCTTTTTTCTTATATTATCCAGGATATTTTTTTCCACATGAAATAGTCAGTCTAGATTTTCAACTTGACAGTCTTTAATTGACTCTTTTTATTCTCTCTCTCTCTCTCTCTCTCTCTCTCTCTCTCTCTCTCTCTGTGTGTGTGTGTGTGTGTGTGTGTGTGTGTGTGTGTGTATGCGTGTGTGTGTGGTTGTCTGTGTGTATGGTTATATGTGTGTATTTCTCTAGGGACATTTAACAGTATGCTAATCTCAAGGAATAAATCAATGTCTTTTCTTTTTTTTTTTAACCTAAGCAATGGTATTTTATGCTTACCACTATGGTTCTTCATTGACAAATACTGCAGTTTCTCTAGGGAGCTCCAAGATTTTAGCAACAGATTATGACTGTTGATACTTGCAGATTTTTAGGTTAAATAGCAGTAAAGCTCCATGCCAGTACAAAATGAAGATGACCATTGGTTAATTACATATAGCTCCTATCATGTAAGCTAATTTAATAAATCCTCTTCTCTTATACAGTAGATATTTCAGCTAGTAAATGCACTTCCCATGCCAGCCTCATCTCCTAAGTTTGCTTCCCACAGTCCACAGAAAGGAGAAAGGAGAGAAAGAGAGATGGATTTCACAAAGTTGTAGTCTGACTTCTGCATATAAGCAAGCTCCCCATTCACACATACACAAAATGCCAGAATAAAAAATTATAAATATAATATATATATTTCTCTAGAGAGAAATATATATATATATACATATATACATATATACATATATACATATATACATATATACATATATACATATATACATATATACATATATACATATATACATATATACATATATATATATATATGCGCTTTATATTGGATTGCTGCTTTACTGAACCTAGCCTAATATTACATCTGACCTACTATTTGTCTAATGGAAATAGTCTCTGTGTTATATCATGTCTGTCCAGTAACATTCATGATGAACAAAACAGATCACGGCTTTCTTTCAAGCATAGAATTTTGTCAAATATCCAATACTTCATGAACTAATGAATATTTTAAAGTATTGGTTCTGCATTGGATCTGAGCAGGTAGGAATATTATGGGAAGAACAAATATATGTTTGGATGCTATGGAGTCTGCTTAAAAGAAAGAATTATAAAATATGTTTATTATAAATTTTGACAGACATGAGCCCATGTTCTCTCTCACTCTGACCTTTAATATCCTTTTTAGCCTATATCCACTACAGTGTAGTAGGTAATGCCTGTTCCTGTAGGCTTATGACTGTCTGACTGATGTGGGTCAGATGTGTGTGTTCAGAGCCAGAAGGAGAAATAGTTTTCATTTGCTCTTCTGCTTCAGCAGTTGCTACTTTTTGTGTATATAATGAAAGGGGTTCTGCTTGTCTCTCATTGAGAGATACTGGTGTTGTTATCTATGAAGTCCATATCTTGCTGGTGTTGATATCTATGAAGTCTTTTTCTACCACATGTTTCCCAATTTTGCTCTTCCTCTATAATTTGTTATGCCCAGTGTATTTTCGTTCGAAACCGGAAGTATCCAAAGGGTGTTTAAGCTTATCTTTTGGTGTCTACTCTGATTGATAAATCATATGCATTACAAGGTACAGTGACTATAGAGGCACAAAATACAGTCCTTCTAGAGTTGGTACTTCTGGGCCAATCAATATATCAAGGAAGAGAGGAACCTAGTAGAAGATGAATAAGAGATGAAAGAGTAGCAATGGATCCATTAATCTTATTTAAATAACATTAAACATATGAAGTGCCTAGACCTCCATACACTAGAAATAAATGTCATCATATTATGACACCTAGAAGAGCTGATAATTTAAAAAACTTTGATCCAACTTTTTGTGGCTCCTAGGACATATTTAGATCTCCCTCCACTATCACAGAGACACATATATAGGATTTAATTATATAATGGTCTTGCCATGTTTGTGTAGATGCAAAAGTAACTAAGTTGAATGGAGGCTCTGTGGTGGCATTTTTGGTCAGGTAAAAGGCAAAGGTGTTTTAGACTAGGATGCTGGCTGAAGTAAATGCAGAAAGAGACCAGAGAAAACTAGACAAAATTCATCTATGCCCTGGACTCTGTTCTTCACTCTTGCTTTTGCTGACAACTTCTATCCATCTTTGAGGTTTGGAGAACTCGTAGTTTTATCCTCTCTCTCTCTCTCTCTCTCTCTCTCTCTCTCTCTCTCTCTCTCTCTCTCTCTCTCTCTCTCTCTCTCCATCTCTGTCTCTTACTCAAAGAGTCACTTCATTTCATTCTTTGAAATGAATGGACTAGCTGGGGCAAGAATTCCAAACAACAGGAAGTTTCAATTGAACAAAAGTTAAAAACACGTCATTCTTTCACCATGGCAATCAGGCCCAGAACATGGCATATTTGATTGTTCTTTTTTTTCCTTCTCCTATTTTTATTGGTTATTTTATTTATTTACGTTTCAAATGTTATCCTCCTTCTCAGTTTCCCCTCCAAAAACCCCCTCTCCCTTCCTCTACCCCTTGCTTCTATGAAGGTACTCCTCCATCCGCCCAGCCACTCCTGCCTTAGCTCCCTAGTAATTCCCTATGCTGGGTCATCAAACCTTCTCAGGACCAAGGGCTTCCCCTTCTGTTGATGCCAGATAAGACAATCCTGTGTTAGATATCCAGCTGGAGCCATGGGTCCCTCAATGTGTACTCTGTGTTTGATGGCTTAGTCCCTGAGAGATTGGCAGGTCTGGTTGTTTGATATTGTACTTCCTATGGGGTTGCAAACCCTTTCAGCTCCTTCAGTCCTTGCCCTAACTTCTCCATTAGGATCACTATGCTCAGTCCAAAGTTTGGTTTCATGCATCCACATTTCATGACTGTTCTGCCAGTATGTCAGCTGACTTATTCTTCAACTCTACTCATGCCTGTGTCTCTTGGGATATTTTAGGCCCTTTGCCACTGTACTGATGCTCAAGACAAGGAGGATGAGAACTACATGTGTTCCTTCTTGCAAAGTCACCTATGTCATGATAATACTTTATTGACAAAAGCAACAGTGGAGAGTCATGTGTCACTGTTGACAATGAAGTCACACAGAAACCAAAGCTCTTTTATTATGGTGACACAGTAATTTTTCAGCTGTGAAACAAGAAGTAGTAACTCTTTGTGAGTCTGGTGAGTGCAATGACTACTCAAATATGTGGACACTGTAAAGGAGCTGGGCAGCAGCAAAGTGAAAGACGCAGTTAGGTCACACCACTTTCTTTGTCATCTCTAGTTTTGCAAATAAGGAAATGTATTTCAAGAGGCCAAGGAGTTGGCTGAATTTACAGCGATAAAGAGTCAGAGAAAGGACTTTCTACTTAGAGTATCTTACTTAACATATTTATACTTACTGCACATGTCCCAGATTTGGTTGTTTTGAAAGATAATGGAATGCAGCTCATGAGATTTGTCTATGGCTGCTTCTGTACATTGCCAGCTGTATGATGTCAGGAGAACAGCCTGGCCTTTCTATGTTGCCAGTTTCATCTGTAATACAATAATGCTATGTACTTTATGTTTATTGTTGAAGATTTTAGAATATGCAGACTGCTGGAATACATAATACAATGATGAAAATTGACCGAGCCATCAGATGAACTATTACTCATATTAAACATTGCAACTAATGTAACTCTTGTTCCTTTAATTATAACATCCTAACTACTTCTACTTCATTAAAAGTCTCTGTGTCTCATGTGTATACTGTGGCAGTGGGGTTTAAATCTGACTTGCCTAGAAATGTTATAAGACAATTAAATGGGAAGAAATAAGATTCACTCACAAAAGTAGATGTTTTTTCTAATCTAAGGTAGACTTTGCATTCTTTGTATTGAAATGTTTAGGTCATAGCTAATCTGTCTGCCTTACAGTGTCAAATGCAATTATTTCTTTGATAGAATTGGTTTACTAGGAGAAAATAGAAAACTAATAAATTGAATATGAGTGATAAGAATTACTATTATTACTGAATTATTTTAATTTTATGCATAATTACAAGGAATAAGTAATTAATGGTATGTGCTAAATTACCAAGTACTTGTCAACTGTTTATCCATTTCCTCAAAGCCCTTAATTTTATGATCCATTAATTTTCTTTACATATATGAAAACAGTGTATTGCTTATGTAGTCTGTTTCTAAGGCTTGTTGATTATAGCAGGGGGACAAATTTTCACTGTAAATGAGCTATAACTAGAGGATGGAATCTCACATTCAAACTATAACATCATTGCAGTATCTTTTCTTCATCATTTCACGATTATCATCCCGAGTGTTAATGATCAATCCCCAACTCGTGGGTGATTGCCTTATTAATGGTAAAGTGATAAGAATGGAATTAAATATTTGCACTGGGGGCTATGCTTAATTGAGTTTCATCTCTGATTATTGCAAGCCTCGGTTTTTAAAATTAAAGCCAACAAAATCACACCATTTAGAAACATGGCTAAAATTAGAAGCCTTTTAAATATGATAAAAATTCTGCAGAGACTTGGACATGATGTTCCTCTTCAAATATGCAGTATAATTTTAGAAACAAAGGACAATTTATTTCTAATTTTAAAGAAAGTTTCCAGACTTTATTGAGCACTCACATTGTTCCCAAAGCTATGTCAAACTCTGAGAATGGCATGGAAGACAAAGAAAATCAGAGAACATTTTAACATGTTTTATCTTCTCAGACTCACTTTTCATAAGTAACTATAGCAAGTAAAAATGTTTTCTTTTAAAATTATTGTTTGATTATTTCATATATACACATGGTGTGTATTGATCAGATCGACCCCCCTATAGCATGTACACTTCTCTAAACATAATGAGCCTGCTTATTAAACATGGTTGTAGAACCACCTACTGAAACATGAATTCAGGGGCCACTTCTCTGAAGAAAACTGACTCTCCCTTTGCCAGTAGCTCTCACTCACCAATAGCTTCTAAGGACCTGGTGGGTTTTCATGAGCCACTTTGTTTATGCTGGGATTTTTGTCTGGCTTTATCTTTCACAGGTCTTACAAATACACTCAGAACTTCTGTGAATTCCCTAGTGCAATGATCCTGTCCTGTTCAGAAAATAATGTTACTCCAGACACCTACATCTTATCCTTACAAATCAGAAAGGCAATAATCACTTTTTTATTTTTTTGCAGAACAAGTTACCATTGAACTTATTAATGGTAAAACACGATATGTAATGATAATTTAGGAGCCTCCTCTATAGGAGATAATCTACACTCCATGGAAGGAGATTACAAACATGTGGATCTTCATCTATCATTTTAGAAAGTCAAATTACAGAAAACTAAATACAGGAAGAGCCAGGAATTGTGAAACACTGAAAGCTGAAAACAAACCAATTATGATAATATTCTATGGATACAATCTCAAGAAGAAAAAGGAGGAGGAGAAGAAAGAGGAGGAAGAGAGAAAGAGGAGGAGGAAGAGAAGAAGGGTGAAGAAGAGGAGGAGAAGAAATATAAGGAGAAAGAGAGGGAGGGGAAGCAGCAACAGCAGCGAAGACAAGGATCTATAAAAGAGAGCAAGGAGAGGGTGAAAACACAACACCATCAATATTGCAATGGTATGTGACAGGCAGAAGTCAGGTAGTCAGGGTCGATTTGTAATCCTGTAGATAAAAATCAAAACCTTAACTTTTGTCTAAGAACTATGAGGCAAAGTGAATGGTTTGAAAAAAAAAGTGTTCGTTTAATTCTTAGATTTTTTTATTCTCTTATTATCTTATATTTATTTTATTTTATTCTCTTATATCTTATTATTTATGCCACCAAGGGTACAAATACAAGCAGGTAAACTAGTTATGATGTGGCTGTGACACAGAGGAAGATGTAGTTAGTTTATCCTAGGATGGTGATGTGAGAAATGGGGATTGGGACCAAACAATTCTATCAGGACTGTTGGTGTTAGATGAAATAAAAATAGTGAGAAAAAATAATTTCAAAACTTATATTTAAAATGTTTTACATACTGATAAAAATTCTGGACATGACTGGCTTTATTTATTCAGACATTTTCCTCTCTCTTTTTTAAAATGAGATGGTAGATACCTATGTTGCATTTGGGGACAATGTTTGTAGGAATTATTACAGTTGACAAAGCATAGCGAAAACTCTAGGCATTTATAAAGTGGGTTTTCAACTTACTAAGGTAACTTTAAGACATGTTTCAGTGTGATGTTATATAAAGAAAGAAAAGAAACAGAAACCTGAGCAATGGAATCCATGCTGGTTCATTTGGTTAGATCAACTTGTCTGGATCAATCAATTAATGCTCAGATGTCTGGTTTGGCATTATTTCTGGGTATTGTTGAAGTGTCTGTATAGGAGATTATAGTTAATTGACTTCATGGACCTAAAAGAAGGATACACTACTCCTCTCTGTGAGTATGTGTGGTTCATTTCAGCTAGGATTTGAGTACATAAAAAATGGAGAAGATGAGAATCACACCCCTCTTCTGCCTCACTGCTAACCTTTCTTATCATCTTTTTAAATTAAGACTGCATTTTATAATGTCGACTACTTTGATGATAGAGTGGTCAGATTAGAACTAGTAATACCACTTACTCTTCTGGTCTCTGACTTGAAGATCAGGGAACTTTATTCCTGTGCTGATTAGTTTTAACTGTCAACTTGTTACAACATAGAACCACAAAGGAGAGTTTCAGTGAGGAATTATCTAGATGATACTAGCCTTTGGGCATGTTTATAGGGGATTGTCTTTAGTGTTAATTAATGTAGGAAAACTCAGCAGCATTTCTAGGTGCTATGTCCTTAATTAAATGAGACAGGAGAATGATAGTGGAGAGCAAACAAACAGAACATGGGTGCATGCTTCTTTATGCCTATGACTATAGATGTACCATGACCAACTATCTTAAGCTCCAAACACAATGACTTAATCAAAATGATGGCTTATATCATGTACTAGTAAGCTAAGTAAAATGTTACTTAGGCTGCTTTTTGGTCAGTATATTTTATCAGACCAACATAAATAAAAAAGCTAATACCCTTAATCATAAACTACAACTTCTTATAATAAATATCATATCATATGTTTATAGTTTTAATATATGTATAATATAAATTAAATACACAAAATGGGCTGCATTTATATGGATATCCCTGACAAATATGAGTAGAGTCTTACAGAATATATATTTCATTGTATTGTGTGACAAGTCCAAATTGCATCTGATTTCACAGCCCATGTGTTTTATTTAGTGTTTTATTGCCTACAATATGATATGAACTCAAAACGTGCATAGATTTTGGTATCTAGGGGAAGGACTCTACAGGTCAAAGTCACTGTAATATTTATGACACAAATTTCAAAGGGGCAAAAGTGCAGAGAATGTCAATATTGTTTATTAGAGGGACTGTGTAAGGTATAGGTAATATATACTAGGAAATGAATCCATGTAAAATGTAGGGGAAGTGGGACAGAACTCTTGACCTTCTGTTTTTTCTCAACTAAAGGCAGAAAGAAAAAAAGAACTGCTGTGTGTTTTTAACTCAGTTCGTTTCCAACATACTGATGTTTATACATTTTTGTGCTGTATTGTCATTAAATATTAATGACCATATGTGAATAGGATTTAGAAGCTGTTTTCTTAGACTCTTAAAGTTTGGAATAAGTAGTAACATTTTTCACAAAGTCTGCTTTATGATCAATTAATAAAATGGTTCAAAAAGATGCCTGAACACTATAAAGAATACTATTTTAAGAAAGTGTTAGTTATCACATTTGTCCACTCATTCATTTGATTCAGAATTCAGAAGAATATCCCTTTTAGTCACATGGTTTTTCCTTTTCAATTTTCCAGTAGATGATCAGTTTTACTCCAACATAGTCAAATTATTTCTTTTTGCAAATGTTGTTTTGGAATAATTTGTTTTACTCCATTTCCCTAATCTTTTTTTTTTTTTGCATTTATTTCCATTTCTAATGAGTAGTGAGAGAAGAGAAGAGAATACACTTAGTTCTTTTTTTTCTACTTGGGTTTTTGTGGCTGTGTGGATAAAACCTTGCCAAGAGAGAAGTCAAGACAGAGATCATATAGCTAGGAAAATAAGAAGAATTTAGAAAGAAATTTGGGTCAAAGGGAATGGAGGCTATAGAAATGGACTGAGATTTTCATTCACTGTGATTGCAATATTATTATAATAATTACATTTTCATTACCAATTTATAACTCTGGGTCAAGTGTACTATAGATATAGCATTAATTATAGCCATCACTATGATTGGCTTAACTCTGATGCCTATTTTATTATTCCACAAAATAAAATGATTGTTAAATTAATAACTCAGGCCAACTTCATTGTAATTACACTTAGCTACATGTAGCTCCATTAATATCTTCATGGTGAATAACAACCACTAGAAAAAAAGAACATGATCTATAAAAGATAAAATTAATTTATTGAATTTCAATATACACAAATCACTAGTTCTAGGAAACTTCATGAGGAATGCAAGTTCTTTGAACTGTAGGCAGTTGGCTAATTTTCCAACATGAGAAATGATTTCTGGTTTGTTGAATGGAGATCTTAAGCCCAATTAAAGATCTGTTGATTACTACCGATGGTTTCATTCCCTTACTGTACATGTATGGTTACCATGCCATAGTAGTAAGTGATATGGTTCATAGGCATTACACCAGTGTAGGACTGTGGTGGCTTCACATTTTAAAAGCTTGCATGAGGTCTTCTAGTCCCCCCATCTGAAGTACATGGTGTCTCTAAGAAGAGAACTCTTTATTTTATGTTCTGCAGATAATCCCTCATTATAGGTCCAGGAGCTCATCTCTCGATGACTCTAAACTCTGAGAATGTTTCTAAGTAAGAGTAGATGACACATTTGCCTAAATTAATTATTCTTTAACTTGCTTAAAGTTGTTCTGTTTTTCTCCAGATGATGAAACTTTGACTTTACATTTAGGAACATAAACAGCATGACCTAGACATGTTACTGCTTCCAGCTTTCTGCACATTCCCATATATTTTAAAGCATGAAGTTTGGTTCTTGATTGAAAGCAATAAACAGATGGAGAAGAAATAGATTCCTGTAAGAGTAGACCTCAGAGATACTAAGTCAAACTTTTCCAACATGCTTTTATTTTTTTAATAAAACTTATTCTCAAATATTACATGAGTATAAAAAATATAGCTTTCATAAAATGTGGGTGCATGATCACCTCTGTTATCCTAGATCCAACATGTTGCCATGTCTCAAAACTTAGTGATCTTAATTGATAGACCAGGATCAATGTTTCTTATCAATGTGCCATATACACCTCAAAATGTTTCAACCTTATTTTTGCTATCAATATAATTTGGAGCTACTCCTTCCTCAGGCTCCATACCATCCTTTTTCAAGTAAAGTTCAATTCTTACCAACTTGAGTCAATATGCTTATTTGCAGTTTTTCATTTTAGGACAAAACTAGACTACAGTACATAAACAACCAACTATCAAAGAGATGCACAAGTCTGCTAAGTATGAGAACAACCTCAAATATATGTGTGTAAATATATTAAATAACTAAGATATACTTTAACATGTATCCTTACCATGTTATGTCTTCAAATTATAGAAGATTGAATTTAAAAAGACCAACTCCTTGGTGAGCAACCTCATTTTCTGAGATTGATTAAAATTATATTATTTTTGAATGAATTGTAGTTTTATCTGTTTATTTTTGTTTTAATATATCTACTTAAAATATGCATTTGGAAAATGATTGTAACTAGAATGAGATTTTTGCTTTCAGTTTCTGTCCATTAACGCATGTATGAAAACCCCCAAACTGTTTAAGTGTGTGTACCTATGAGAAGACTTACCCCAAAACAAGAAAAGATTTAAGCAAAAATTTTATCATTGATGACCATCAGCAGGAAAACAGCAGGTTTTTCTCTGCAGCTATTTGACAACAACACGAGTGATCTGATTTAGCACATATTTCTATAACCAAACACCAGGTCATATATCCAGGCTTGTATCCAGCTGTCTAGTGGAGTTTGGACTTTATCAAAACTGATACATTAACAAGGTAGCAAAGAAAATCATCACATTTTTTTCTATGGTTGAAGAAGGTCTAGATCTCCATGGCAAGAGGATAGTGTTTGGACTGTGTGGTGTGTGGTGTATAGCAAAAAGTGAATTAAGTATTTTAAGAGTATTTAAGTATTTAAAAAGTATTTTAAGCCCTGACCAAATGCTAGATTATGTTCTAAATCAGCAGTAAGCTAATGCTTCTTAGCTGAATCCAGACTGCTACCCAGTTCTGTAAATAAACTTTTGGGAACACATTTGTGTCTGTTTACATTTCCTATTGCTGATTTTACTTCAGAAAAATATTTGAGTAGTTGCAGTAGAAACCACATCACCCATAGTATGATTATGTGGATCGTTACAGACAGGTTCTCCTGGGCCTTGTTACAAGTGTTTTCACTGGAACCATTCAATAGTTTCAGTGCAAGTTCATCATATGACAGTACAAACTCAAAGGAAAAAAAAAACACATAATCATTTCATTAGATGTTGAAAAAGCATTTGACAAAATTCAACATTACTTCATGTTAAAAGACTTGGAAAAATCAGGAAATCAAGGCCCATATATAAACATAGTAAAATCAATATAGAGCAAACCAGTAGTCAACATCAAACTTGATGAGTGGATATTAACCCAAAATTTCAGGATACCTAAGATTCAATTCACAGATGATATGAAGCCCAAGAAGGAAGACCAAAATGTGGATGCCTCAGTGCTTCTTAGAAGGGTGAAACAAAATGCCCACAGGAGAAAATATGGAATCAAAGTGTGGAGCAGAGACTTAAGGAAAGACCATCCAGAGACTGCCCCTTCTGGGGATCCATCCCATTTACAGCCTCCAAATCCAGATGCTATTGTAGATACCAGGAAATGTTTGCTGATGGAAGCCTGATATGGCTGTCTCCTGAAAGGCTTTGCCAGAGCCTTACAGATACAGAGATGGATACTCACAGCCATCCATTGGACTGAGTGCAGGGTTCCCGATGGAGAAGTTGGAGAAGGGACTGAAGGAGCTGAGGGGGTTTGCAGCACTGTGATGGGAGTAACAATGTCAACCAGCCAGAACCCCTGTAGCTCCTGGGTACTAGACCACCAACTAAAGAATACACATGGAGGTACCCAGGGCTCTGAGAGAGCATATGTGGCAGAGGATAGCCTTCTTGGACATCACTGGGAGGAGAGGTCCTTCAGCACAACCCAGAAAGAAGAGAGACAGAGACTGACATTCAGCCATATCAAACAATACAGGCAGGGAAAGACACCCACTGACCTGCCCTTTGCTCCACAGCACAGACCTGGCCATAGACACACAGAGCTCCACCTTGTAGCACTATGTAGCACTTCTCAGGAGGAAGACACCTACAGACTTCCAACATGCCAATCACATACCTGTCGTCTGGAGTATGGCATTGGTGGGCCTAGACACCTGCTTGCTGCCATACCATATGGCACAGACAGAGCATATTATCCAGGTGGCAGTCAGCCATGTGGCCAGACTACATGGGGAGCCACCATAATGTGTGAGAAGGTGGTGGTCAGATGAGAGAGAAGTATAGGAGCTTGAGCATTATGAAGAGAGATAGAATTAGAAACTCAACTCAACAATAGAGATGATGAGTCATTATTAAGTGGTTAGTCCTGCCACCTAAGGCCATGGTGATGTCTTACCCTGAGCTGCTGCTGAGGGCCATGTCTGGCTTTATAGTAATGTAGTTGCAGAGGGCCATCCCTTGTTCTGGTAGGGACCAAGTGAATGTGCAAAGCTGGCCCCATTCCTCACTGGTTGTGGCACACTGGAGAGCTGGTCCTATCTCACATCAGTGGCAGCACTCAAGAGAGAAGACCCAGTTCCTTGCCTTGGCAGTAGAGTTGAGCTGATCCTGGTGTCAGCGCTTTGAGTAAGCTGACCCAAAGGGTAAATATGAGAGAGCTGACCCCAGCATTTGTCTGCTGTGGTCTACAGATGGGTGGCATAGATACATCCTCACCAACTTCAGCATTCAGGAATGCTGCCCATTCAGGGTCATGAACAAGAGGAAGCTAGGCCTGCCCCTCACCAGTTACAGCATTCCATAGCACAAAGACTGTACCTTGCCTGGATAGCACAGCAGAACTGACCCTAGTGTGGGGGTACAGGTCAACCAGCCCCGTGGAAAAGAACATGGAAGGGGTGGCACTGCCACTTGTCTGCCTTGAGGTAACATGACGGGGGAGTGGGACATGATGATCTCCCCCCACCTCATGACCTGTTGTTAGTAGAGAGCTCTGACCCAAAGGGCTTGTGTTAGGAAGAACTAGCCCTGCCCCCTCACTAGCTGTAGCACACAGGAGACCAGGTCCTGTACCTTTCCTGGTCAGCACAGTGCAACTGGCTCTGATGGGTAATCCAGCCACAAACGTACGAGAGGAGAAAGATGGCTTACTCTTTCATTTGGAAACACTTGGAAGAGTGGGCTGTGCACCTTGACTGGGCATCACAATGGAGCTCGCTTTGTAGGTGTCGGTATGGCTGAAGGCATGAGAGCAGGAGAGATGACCCTGACTCCTGTTGATGACAGCAATGGGCAGCCTAGTCAGAACACTACTGAAGAGTTCACCCTAGTGGTGTGGAAAACAGAGCCAGCAGTTTGAGCAGCTTAATACCACTCAGGCCCAGAGTCAGGGCTCTGAGTTGGCCTACCCCAAAATCGATATCATCTGCCAACAGTTAGGATGCATAAAAGGGCCAGTTCTGCTGAGCCAGGGTTTCAGGATCTTTATGGCACTGGACAACAACTGTATAACCAGGAGCAGTTCCAATACTGATGGTGTCACAGAAGTCGGAGATCATAAATAGGATTCCAGAAACATGGGAAATAAGACCAACAATGAACAAATCAAACAAAAAGCTTCTGTATAGCACAGCACACTGTCTATTGAATGGTTACGCAGCCAACAGAGTAAAAGAGAATCATTATCAGCAATGCATCCAACTGATGGCTATTTACAACAAACAGAGAACTTGAAGAACTAAGTCTTAAGAGAATAAACAGCCCGACTAAAAATGAGCTATGGCAGTGAATGGAAAATTCTCAAAAGAAAAGGACAAATATCTATGGAACATTTTCTATTACCTTATTCTGTATTTTCCCTTGTCTTCAAATTACATGTATATCAAAATTCCTTAATGTTTTAAGTGATTTTTTGTAAATTTAAATGACTTTTTGTAAATTTAAATGTATACTTGTAATATTTTAATGCATGTTTGTTTCAATAATTTTATTTTTAATTAGAATTTCCATTTGGGGCTATTATTCAGCTATTAAAAACAAGTACATTATGAACGTATAGGCTAGTGGATGGAAGCAGAAAATATCCTCAGTGAGGTAACCCAGACCCAAAAGAAAATGCACGGTATATACTGACTTAAAAGGTGGGTATTAGCCATAAAGTACAGGATATTCACAATATACTCTGTGGATCCAAACAAGCTAAACAAGAAGAAAGCCCAAGTGAGGGTGCTTGAATCTCATTTAGAAGTGGAAATAAAATAGTCATAGGAGGCAGATAGATGGAGGGACCTGGGTGGAAGAACAGATGAAGAAAGGAAAGGGGGGGTTCAGGATCAGGTGTGGGGAGAGACAAGCCACAAGCTAAGAAGGCCAGAGGGCCAGGAGAGTAAGTGAAAAAATTCAGTTGGCTGAGGCCTGGGTGGTGGACATCTCTAAGACTTTCCAGAGACCAGGTAGGGGGAGGTTTTCAAGATTCTATGGAGTTGGGAGAAGTATTTGGTGTCCCTAAAGGAACAGGAATGTCACAGGAACACCAACAAAGTCAACTAACCTGGACCCTTGGGAGCTCTCAGAGACTGAACCATCAACCAAAGAGCATATTCCTGTGTATGGATCATAATTTCCTGTTTCTTTCCATGATCTGTATGCCTTTATTTATTGATATTGACAAGGGACATGTTGCTCTGTTTAGTGTTTTGTTTTGTTTTTGTTTGTTTGTTTGTAAATTTTCTTTCCCATACACTGAGAATCCTCTCCCTAATTCTAGAGAGTATAGTCTTGGGTATATGCCTAGCCAACTTAACGATAATATTGATTATAGTAGCTCTTTCTTTGGCTCTGTTTTCCTCGAATGCCTCCACTACCACTGTTGCTAGCACACTCCACTGTCAGTACTGGTTAATTGCTTACTGCTTGTACTCTTGTGTTTGACAATGTCCTGAGGCATCAAGTGGTTTTTCTTTTTTAAGTAGTCAATACCAGGCCTTTTGCAGAGGTTATAGGGGTGCTACATTTGAAGTTCCTACTGACCCTAGGAGGACTCTTCTCATTTATCACTCTGATTGTCTCCTGTCAGTTATTGAATCTAAGCTTTTATTGCTGTTTTTATCTTCAGACAGAGCTGTGGGCCTCCTAATTCCTTAACACCCAAACCTGTTTACTTTAGGGAGGAAGGCTAGGTTTAAATTCCCAACACTCTTTTCTAAATAATGGCCAAGAATCCTCTCAGCTTGCTTCTCTCAAGGTGGACAAATTCTCTGAACAATTGTGATGGTGCTGGTGGAGGAAGAAAGTGTCCGTGCTTATTCTGAAATCACATCCCAATATGATGATCAAGATACCTCTGATCTCATCCACCTTGCCTGCTGTCGAACATCTGCTTTATAAATGAGCTGAATGGGGCCTGATGGTTGGTTATCCTCAGCTGGTGTCCACAGGATGGAGCTATTATTGCCTGGAAGTTGGAACTTATGCTGAAGAGAGCCAAGTAGTCCTGGAGAAAAACAAATGATTAGAATTCTGATTTTGGGGGAGGGAGATCATAACTGGCATCTCAGGAAAGAAAATCGCAGAGAGACTGAGTCACTTTGGGCTAAAATCTAAAGACTTTTGATGTTTGAAGACCTAGATTTTCCAGAATAAATAATATTCTTGTCTCTTTTCAGGACAATGTGTAGGCATTTAAGTGTTCTAACTTTTTAAATATGTAACAGGTATTTATATATCTTCAGTGATTTCTGTATGTCTCACACCAGGGTAATTGGTCTTAGAATCTGAGATTTTACACCTTGTATTTGACAATCCAAATTTAACTAAGTATATGACTGTTCATTTAACATATTATTGAGCAAAAACTGTGAGATTCATAGGGCACATTGAAATGATTTTAAGTCATGGCAAAAATAGAGATTGGAATGTCTTTCAAATACAGAAATCACCAGTTTCAACAGTTTTTAGCCAATTTTGAGGCAGATTGACAATCAAAACTGAATATCCATTGCAAATTCATAGATATGTATGCGCATCAGTGGAAAAAAATGATTTTATCAAGAGAGATATAGCAACATAAATGACAAAAAATCACTTTAGAAGAAAGAAGACAATTCTTTAGTATTTCTAGATCACTCACATGAAGAGACTGCACAGGGCACTGCACACATCAAAAGAGTTTTAAGAATGAATGAGAGTAACGTTAGTAATACAAAACTATGACTATTCTCTTCAGACAAGACAATGCATTCAAACCTTCTAATGGAAGTATCCACATGTAACATTCCATATGTAGTCAGTTAACTTCAGGCCATTTGTATATAGCTTGCAGTAGCATAGAGAATTAGACTAATCAATTAATTATATACCATGCAATTGCAGATGCTGATAGGGAGTATAAAGACTCAGACAGTATTTAACATAAAGGACAATGTATCTAGTAGTAGAGAGAACTTTATTTCTGTGGAAATTTGATTGGATAGAA
This sequence comes from Mastomys coucha, assembly GCF_008632895.1. NCBI lineage: Eukaryota > Metazoa > Chordata > Mammalia > Rodentia > Muridae > Mastomys > Mastomys coucha. Next base: position 34,406,676 of record NW_022196905.1, on the reverse strand, counting down.
TATAAAAATCTGAATAAGGATCTTTTAGAGAGGCAAGGAGAATAAGGAGTTCTCCGAAAGCCAGACAAGGAGGTTCAGTTAACCCGTGAGCATGAGTTATCCCAGATCCCAAAACAAGGAAAATGATATCAAATAGTTACAAATGAGAAGTCAGAGACCTAATTATCCACACTCAGTGATAATATCTTTAAGCACTAGAAAACCTCCAAAGTATTTTTTTATATGTGTGTGTTTTATATATGTGTGATGCTGTGTCAGAATAAGGAGACTGTGTGTATGTGCATGTATATGTGTGTGCATGCATGTGTGTGTATGTGTTTCTATCTATTTACTTCTCTTTTGTTATATAACTAAAAACACAATAGTTTCAAAGAGTGTGCTTAACACAAATTTGTAACATAACAAAACTAAATGTTTAAAATATTATTTATGATTGTAAGTTTTATATTAAAATAAATATCTCATAGCCAATAATGCAACTCATCCTCTGGATGAAACCAGGTAATTCATTGTGAATTCCTTTGACGAAGAGAGAAACCCAATTTGGGATCTAGTCCAAGGGGAGGTCAGGGCCCTGACGCTGTTCCTGATTCTGTGGTGTGCTTGCAGACATGAGCTAGCATGGCTGCCCTATGCGAAGCTCAACAAGCAACTGAAAGAGTCAGATACAGATACTAGCACTCAAATAATGGATGGAAGCCGGGGACCCCTGAGGTTGAATTGGGGGAAAATTGGAAGAAACTGAAGAAGAGGGTAGCCCCGTGTGAAGACCAGCAGTCTCAACTGATCTGGACTCTTAAGCTCTCTCTAACACTGAACCACCAACCAAGCAATATACACCAACTGATACAAGGCCCCCAACACATATACAGCAGAGGACTGACTGGTCTGGCCTCAGTGAGAGAAGATGCATCTAACTCTTGAGAGACTTAAGGCCCTAGGGAGTGGGGAGGCTTAGTGAGCTGGGGGTGGTAGGCTTGGGACATCCTATTGAAGACAGTGGGCAGGAGATATGGGATGGGGAGTGATGGGGGGGGGGTGCTGGCAAACCTGGAGGGGGACAAAGTCTGGACTTTAATAAAGAATAAAAATAAATAAATTTAATTTTTTTTAAAAAATTAGATAAAAAAGGAGAAACCCAAAGTTTCATGGCACTAAAAGTTGTAGGTTTTCTTTTCCTTTTTCTAGCACTGTTTCCTACCGCTCATGCTAACCTGGGTCAAGCTATACTAAAACATAAGAAACTCTTAGTCAATTTTATCTTGTCAAAAATGCTATGCAATGGACTGGCTAAAAGGTTTGCTTGGGTGGTAATTCTGGAAGTTCAAGGGAAGGGGCCATATCTGGTGATAGCATCCCTCCACATAGCATGCTGATCTAAAAAGCATGCTCTGGTGACAACCACAGTATATCCATAACACTACTTGTGAATTCATTCTCTCTCTCTCTCTCTCTCTCTCTCTCTCTCTCTCTCTCTCTCTCTCTCTCTCTCTCTCTCTCTCTCTCTCTCTCTCTCTCTCTCTCTCTCCCTCCCTCCCTCCTCCTTCCCCCTTCCCTTCCCCTCTTCTTTTCCCCCTCCCTCTCACTCTTCCTCCATCCCCAGTCTCCCTCTACCTTTCTCTCTATATGTTCTGTCTCTGTGCTTCTCTCACAATGAATCCACTAATTTTCAGTATTAAGGGTTGGATGATAACCTTAATCTGATGTTAACAACTTCCAAAGACCTTTCTTAAACACCATAGGTTAAATTTCTATTCTATTCAGACCTACAGTGAACACTCATTTTATAGGAACCTCAGATTATAGAGTCAGCATAGACTCAGAGAGAAAATAGTAAGAACTCACCTTTCAAAATTCAGAAGAAATACAAACTTAAACATAATAGGAAATAGTCGTTGTTGCAAAATACATTTATTTCTTCATTGATGTCTTCCCAGAGTATGCTAGGACATCTTCAGCTTCTTTTACATCCTCAAAATTGTTAGATGTTTCTCAATATACATAATTGCTTAAACTGTGCTCTGTATCTGGAAATAATCTCTTCCTCTACTGCTCTAATATCTTGATAATACATTCTTTTGTTTTGTGATTTTAAATATTTATTTATTTATTTCTTGTTTGTTTGTTTATTTATTGAAAGCTCCAGATTTTATTCCTCTCCTGGTCCTCCTACTGTTCCATATCCCATACCTCTTTCCCGCATACCTGTCTCCACGAGAATGTCCCCATCCCACACTCCTTACCGCACCAGACCTCTGAATTCCCTAGGGCCTCCAGTCTCATGAGGGTTAGGTGCATCTTCTCTGACTAAATCCAAACCCGACAGTCCTCTTCTGTATATGTGTTGGGGACCTCATAACAGCTGGTGTATGCTGCCTGGTTGGTGGTACAGAGCCTGAGAGATCTCAGAGATCCAGGTTAATTGAGACTCATGGTCCTCCTACAGGGTTGACCTTCTCAGCTTCATCTAGCTTCCCCCTAAATTAACCACAGCGGTCACTAGCTTCTGTCTATTGGTTGGGTGCAAATAACTATATCTGACTCTTTTAGCTGCTTGTTGGGCCTTTCAAAGAACAGTCATGATGGGTCCCTTTTTGTGAGCTCTGTATAGCCTCAGTAGTAGTGCCAAGTCTTGGGGCCTCTGATTAAGCTGGATCCCACTTTGGACCTTTTGCTGGACCTTCTTTTGCTTGGGCTCCTCTCCATTTCCATCCCTGCAGGTCTTTCATACAGGAACAACTATGGGTCAGAGTTTTGACTGTAGGATGGAAACCCCATCCCTCACTTAATGCCCTATCTTTCTGCTGGAGGTGAGCTCTACAAGTTCCCTCTCCCCAATGTAGGACATTTTATCTAAGGTCCCTCCATTTGAGTCGTGAGTCTCTCACCTCCCAGGTCTCTGATACATTCTGAAGGGTCACCCCAACCTCCTACCTCCCGAGGTTGCCTGTTTCCCTTCTTTCTGCTGGTCCTCAGGACTTCAGTACTTTCCCCTAACCAATACCCGATCATGTTCCTCTCTCCACACCCTGATCACCTTCTCCTTCCAGGTCCCTCCTTCCCCCTTTGTGGTTGCTTTCTTCTCCCTCCCAAGTGGGACTGAGGCATCCTCACTTGGACTCTTCAGCTTCTTGAACTTTTTGAGTTCTGTGGACTGTATTTTGGGTATTCTGTACATTTTTAGACTAATATCAACTTATAAGTGAGTACATACAAATTTTTGGGTCTGAATTACTTCACTCACGATGACATTTTCTAGTTCCATCCATTAACCTGCAAAACTCAGGATGTCCTTTGATGAGTCCTTGTTCTCCATAGCTGAGTAATATTCCATTGTGTAAATGAACCACATTTTCTGTATTTATTCTTCTGTCGTGGGACATCTGGGTTGTTTCCAGATTCTGGCTATCACAAACAAGGATGATCAAGGACCTCCAAATAAAACCAGATACACTGAATCTAATAGAAGAGAAAGTGAGAAAGAGCCTTGAACTCATTGTCACATGGGGACATTTTCTAAACAAAACTCCAATGGCACATGCTCTAAGATCAAGAATTGATAAGTGGGACCTCATGAAACTGGAAAGCTTCTGTAAGTCAAAGGATGTAGTTAATAAGACAAATTGGCTACCTACAGATTGGGAAAAAAATCTTCACTAACCCCACATCCAACAGAATGCTAATATCCAAAATATATAAAGAACTCAAGAAGCTAATCACCAAAATACCCAAACAAACCAAACAAAAAATGAGGCATAGAACTAAACCAAAAATTCACAATAAAGGAATTTCAAATGACTGAGAAACACCTAAAGAGATGTTCAAAGTCCTTAGTGATCAGAAAAATTCATTTTTCTGATACCTGAGATTCCACCTCACAGCAATCAGAATGGCTAAGATCAAAACCTCAGGCGACGGTACATGTTGACGAGGATGTGGAAAAAGTGGAACATTACTCCATTGCTGGTGGGATTGCAAACTGGTACAACCACTCTGGTAATCAATCTGGATGTTCCTCAGAAAACTGTAAATGGAGCTAATTGAAGACCCAGCTATACCACTTTTGGAAATATACCCAAAAAATATCCTACCATGCCACAGGGGCAATGTTGACAATACATTCTTGTCTTGGCATGCTCACTTAATATTTTTTTTCTTTGATTACAAGCAGTATTTAGAAGATAGTAAGCAAGTATTCATTTTTTAATAAAACACATAAATGCTAATACCAAAGCCCATTCTTTTACAATGAATTATTCCAAGACCCAGGAATTAAAAGTGTCCCATTTTATCTTACCTATTGGGTAGATTCAATAAGACAACATTTCAATATAACAATAGATGTGATCAGCAGAGTACCAGGCCTTGGCAAAATGATCTGTTTGATATGCTACTCTTGTAGGTTAGGCTTTCATGTTAATTCTTGATAACTTACTTGTCATACAAGATCTTTATGTAGTGCTATTTCCTTAATAATTTAATACTACAGTTCTTTTACATCCCTCCAGTTGTGACGGAACCTAGGTCTTCATATATGTTAAGCAAGTGTGCTATCAACGAACAATATGCCCAGACCTTACTTACACCACCAAGCTTTTATCAGTTATTTCTTTTTAGATTATTAGTTTGTAGTACAATTTTTCTACTCATCTTTGTTTCTGGCCAAACACAATCTCCAGAAGCTCAGATTTGAAAGAAGCAGATTCAGAACAGGGCAAAACCTGCTGTCAGGTAAGATTTCACCAGAACATGGAGTATTGGTAATAATTTCATGGTAAAGTTGTCAAGATTATAAAATGGTTAAACATTGCAAATTAACCTGTTCACATGGGAATTTCTTGGTTTTGACTTTCTTGATTTTTTTACTCTTCTATTTTGAATTTCTTGTTTTCTCAAGAGCACCTCAGTGATGGTGGAGTTTGATAAGCAGACACAAAAGGCAAGATTCAGCAGGGACCCAGGAAAAGACCCATATTGGTGATTCTCCCACTTCATTACCTCACTGCTTAGAGCCCCTTGCCAGCCTTCTAGATCTTACATGCAATAGAGGCAGATATGAACATTTGGATTCCACAGTGTGTTCTCAGGAAAGTCTTCACTTTTCTAAGGTTGTCTTATTAGAGATCTATGAAAGCAAAAGAAACAAAGCAAAGTGCTATAAAAGAAAATTGTTCATCCTGTAAGAGCTGCTAATGCTTCTCTGGTCAGAGAAGCAGAACTTGAAGGACAGATGCATACCACGTTTCAGGAAGGCAAGAATGCATGCTTTTGTGGAAATTAGAAGTGATGTGGTAAAATTAGAGGGAGGCATGTGAGAATGATAATAAAGAAAAGCCCCTAGGTAAAAGCTGTGAGGACAGTTGGCAGCCTTGTGAAGAAGGTCTGTTCTTAAAGAAAATGAAAGATGGAACATTAATTATGTCTCCTTTCTTTTTCCTGTCCATTTCTAATTTGTGTCAGGGCTTTCCCAAATGAAACTGAACCTTGCTCATCCCTTCTTACATCTTTTGCTTTTGACCTTCTAAGCAAGGGGGAGTTGCATCATTGACTCCACTTGTGTGACTTTTGTTTAATCATTTCTTTCATAGAGTCCATTTATTAATTCAATAAAAATAATAGTCAAAGTTATCTTCTACTTCAGACTCTATCTCAGATCTACTGGGGAGAATCAAAGAACAATTCATCCTGGGGAATTCTGAAGTTCATTTTCTGACACAGCATACTTTCAGAGTGCCATTTAGAAACTGTGATCTTGGAAAAAGCATTCTCTCCTAGAGAAACTTAGCCGCCCCACTCTTAAAATAGAAGATATGAGTTTAGAGTTAATGGTAATAAATACTGCTCCATGTTTAGGGTGGCATTATAATTAACACAATTGGGACTTTTGTTACTGTAAAATCAAAGCAAGCATTTCAAATGAAGATTATTGATTGGAAAACTCCTTCAACATCTTTAGGCAAAGGATAAAGCCCTGTGGATTCCTGTCTGTGAAGGAGCGACTATTGAGCAATGCCATAATAGAGGACACTAAAGGAAGTCACCACAAAAAATAGATCATGGCCATTCACTTATTTTTAATGAAAGCTGTGTGTTTATGCCACTATTGCATGTTTGTTATTTTATTGACTACTTATTTTAGTTCTGTGAAAATGTGTATAAATCAGGGTATCAGGCACTGTGATTAAAGTCTAGGTTCCAGTCTATCAATCTATCAATCTATCTATCTATCTATCTATCTATCTATCTATCTATCTATGTATCTATCTATCTCTATCTTCCTCCATTACAAATTTTTTATGAAGGCAGAGATTTCAGTACTCTATTCATAATAGTGATTCTTTCACATGAATTAACATGAACGGATCAATATTTAAGGGACTTATATTTAGGATTTTCCAATTGCATTGTCAGAAGGACAGTTTTCTCTGTGTATTTGTTGTAAGCCTTGTAAGAGGTTCAATTCATTCTTGGAACAATTGCTTAGGTGTAAAACCAGACAAATGAGCAGACTGACTGAACGACGTGTAGTACCCCAGACATTAAAAGAGAGTCATTTCATCCAGCTGCTGTAGATGACCTTATGTTTTAATTTAGTTCACATTCATTCTTGTCATTCAGCATATCTTAGATTGCATTTGGCATTTTCCTTTAACATTTTGTGAGAGCTTAGCTTCAATAGGTACAGAATAGACCTTTTAGCATTATGACACACATGTGAAAATACTTGTTCATAGGCATCTCACTTTTTTTCAGAGGTAAAACAGCATAGTAACATGCTCACATGCTTTTTAGTATAGTTAGGAATTCGTCCTCCAAATTTCTGTTAATAATTTATTTTGTAATTATTATTTATTTATTAAAGATTTTATACACATAATGTATTTACATTACTTCCCCCTCCTCCCTCTAACTCCTTCCATAGCCACTGACTGTTCCTTTTCAAACCAGTCTTGCTTTTCTTATTATTTTCACACACACACACACACACACACACACACACACACACACACACACACACACTCACTCACACACTTCCAGTGAATCCATTTAGTGTTGATCACATATAACATATGATTTTACGGTTGATTACATGTTATTGGAACATATATGAGGCAACTAGCTCAAGGACTTATCCCTAAAGCAAATTGATTATTTCTTTCTAAGAAGTTACTAATTACCTGAAACTGTCCATCTTGGGGTGGGGTCTTCTGACGTTTCTTGGCATGTTATCTGGGACTGTCATTGCTTAGGTTTTGTTTAGGTAACACTGTTGTTCAGATTTCATAGATGTAGTTTGCCTGTCCTATATTGAAGTCACAAACCTCTTTCAACCCTTTACCTCAAAATAATGAGACAAAATGCCATCCTCAATTATCAGGTTCAGATGTGGAGACCAAATCCTTAGCACACCAGATTGTTACTTTTATTGGCTACAGAGTCTTTAAAAAAATTTGTACACCACAACTTGAATCATGGAGAGGCACATAGCCAAATGAATGCCACCCTTATTAGAAGAGATTTAGTACACATATATATCAAGAGAAAAGTTCCCATCCAGAGACAGGAAAATGTGATTAATTGCTAACCAAGAAAGAGATCTGAGAATGAAATCTACTGACTCATTGATTCTAGAACTCTGTCCTATTGAACTATGTGTGAAATAAGGTCTCTGCTATTTAAAGCTACCCAGCCTACTTTTGTTTTTTATGGAGTTCTCTCATCATCTCTCTGACCAGCAGTTGTATGAAATATTCCTTTTACAGAGAGGGTATTTGATGAATGATATTGGAGGCACTATGACTTAGAGAAGAATAGGAAAAGAAGTGACATCCATTCACTGCAGACCAGGCTGTTATAGGTTGAATTGTCTCCCCAAAGGAAACACTGAAACAACGCTCTTTAACATCTCTGAATGTGGTCTTATTTGGAATTTGGATAATTAATGGAAGCAATAGATAGATGAGGTCATGTTGGAGTATTGCATGCTTTAGTTCTTTTAAGGAGAGAACACAGACAGAAAGGACAAGATTATGGTGAATAATACACTAAATAAAACCCACTAAGTACTGCCACATCCACCAGAAATTAAGAAAGAGTTCGCTGACACCCCTTGAGGATATGAGAGGTATTCAAAATGGCATCAATGTTACAGGCTTATAGGATGTACACTTGTGAGAGAACGTGTATCTGTTATTTAAGCAGCCCACTTTGTGGCCGTTTATTTCTGCAGAACCGGAAAACTTAGTGCATGCACCCAGATATCTTTTTAAATGCTCTAGAACTAGGTTATAGATTCTACCTTGATGGATGCTAAGTAGTTGACAAATGCTTTTATCCCCCTCTAAGCTCTTTGCCAGAGCATGACCTAGGTATCTGTGACTCTTGCTTGGCAATTTGCCCCAAATTTGGATCCTGCTTTAAAATTTCTGATGTAAGAAATACACAGTTATGTTTTATTTTTTAATTTTTATGGAGGAATATATCAATCTACATGGAGTTGGTTAAATTACACCCAAGTTCCAAAAAGAATATGCATGGCCACATGCATAGGTGTGCACCCTTCCCCCCCCCATACACCATACATACCAACATCAAAAGAAGAAAACTAATATCTCAGAGTTCATAGATGCTAATTCTGCTAGATTTCAGGCAACAACTATTGCTGCACTTCATATATTTACATGTCACTCTCTGCCCATGACCACAACAGTCTGACAGAATGAAACTGCCTGAGCATGAGGTCTGTGTACTTGAACTTTTCCAAGGGCTTTAATACAATGTATCTACCAGTAGTGGGTAATAATTTCCAATAATGTAGCAGTTTTGGTTGATACTTAGGTTTCTACTCAATCTATTGTTGGTGTCTCATATTTATCATTTTCTATTAATAGATAATAGATCAATTTCCTTTTGTAATAATCTCCTGTATCTCTCCACTAGATGTCCCATTTGTAGGGCTTATTTGCTTCAAATATATCTGTTCCTTTCTAATTACTCTTCACTTTGAAAAACAGAAATGTTTTCCTTTAAGTGGACACACAACCAGAAGAAACACCAGGTTATGGATGGCTGCCTGTGTCTCTGCTGTTCTGGCAGGCTACCTCTTTAAGTTGTTTCTTAGTGAGTCTTGGTTTACAATGAGGAGAAACCACACCAATCTCATCAGTAATTTGCTTCCTGGATTCATTTTCCCATCAGTATTCTACATCTGTATCATTTGGCATTGGTTTTACTTCAACATGAAATCATATGCCTATGTATCATTTAAGGGACTTCCCCTGTTGATTTATTAATTGAGGCCTATATCATTTTATTTTATAACTCTTGTCTCAATTATTTCCCTGAACATGCTGTAATCTGACTCTCTGGGTTTACTTGAAATGAGTTGGTTTTGAGGTCTTAATAGAGAAATTGACTTTATACATTTTATCCATGATATCCCGTCTGGCCAGTCATATTGAGTAACACTTGAGTTGTGTATGACTGGCAGTGAGGATGGAGATGGAGATACACAAGCCCTCCTTTCACAGATGATGAGAATGTAAAATGATATAGCAACTTTAGAAACCAGCTTGGGAGTTTCATGCAAAGCTAAGCACATTTTCTTCCATCCATCACTCACACGACTTCTCTTTTATTCAAAGGTGTTGAAAAATATGTCCTGCAAGCATATGCTCATAGCAGATTTATGAATAATTGTCTAAATTAGAAGCATTGAAAATGTCCTCAGTAAATGAAGTGTGGAATACTCAAACAATGGAATATTATTCAGTGCTAAAAAATGAGCTAACAAAAAACAGGCTAAGTGAAAGGTGCCACTCTAAAATGTCTGCATAATGCAAGCATATGGCATTCTAGAAATGTTGAGACTGTGGACACAGTAAAAACATCAGTGATTGCCAGGATTTAGAGAGTCTGGAGAGATGAATAGGCAGAAGGCAAATGGGCTATTTTTGTTACTTACTTTTGTTTGTGTGAGACAGGGTTTTGCCATATAGCTCTGCCTATCCTGGAACTCAATATGTACAATAGGCTGAAAATAGCTCACAACGATCTGTCTGCTACTGTGTCTACAATGGTTGGATTAAAGGCATGCACCTCTATGTCTGAGCACAAGGAAAGTTTGAGACAGAAAATACTTATTTTGTGAAATATTGTAGTAGTGTATATATGCCATTGTACCTTTGCTGAACCCATAGAACAAACAGCAGAGGGTCAACTCTCAGGTAAACTATGAGCACTAAGTGATATTGCTATGTGAGTGTGAATTTATCGGCTATAACTAATGCACAGTTCTGAAGGCAAAGGGATTTTTGCAATGTTCTATTTCAGAAGGATGTATCGCCCTAGGCCATGCATACTCAGGGAAAGAACTTATCTGCATCTTTTCCATGACATTGCAGTTTGCTTTGAATTCTAGCTATCCTCCAATGAAAAGATTTTGCTTTGTTTGTTTCTTTTTGAAAATTTAGTAAATCTGAATGTGTTTCCTGCATTTTTACTTTGTCCTTTTCGCTTCATTCATGATCTCCTCCAGATGTGTATGAGATACAAATGCCATGAAAACACATTAATTTAACATTGTGCCAATGTTTCCATTATTCTGGTTTATCATCAGCATGGCTCCCCTTATAGGATATTCTCAACCTGTAGGTTGTCGTACCTTTAGGGGTTGCACATCAGATATTCTTCATACCAGATATTTACATTACAATTTACAGCATTAACAATATTACAGTTTTGAAGTAGCAACAAAACTAATTTTATTGTTGAAGGTCACCACAATATGAGGAACTAGATTAAAAGGTCACAGAATTAGGACATTTGAGAAACACTGCTCTTAAGCACCTACCACATGCACTGGGGCCTGTTGTCATCCCTAATTCAAGGTCAGAAGAAGTGTCTAAGACCTCCAGAGAACTATCTTCAGCAGGTCTTTACAGTGATAGAGAATAAACAGTACCATATCCTTGTTTTTGTCAGTGATAGGTGCTTTATTACTCATCACAAACATAGGAAACATACCCCAGAGACCACGGATAGAAATACTCTGCAAAGACTCATTCTATGTTTTGATGTTGCTATAAGGTTAGTCACGGTGGTGAAAGAAAATGGCCCAAGCATCAAGCTAACTGAAACAACTTGTTTCACTTTTTATCTTTTGATATTAAATAGGAAAGTAAGCTTACATTACCATGTGTAGGTGCAGGTGGTATCGTTGTCTCTGAATTGGCCTATTTGCTGTGTGTGTGTGTTTGTGAATCTCCTTCCATTATACTTTACATTGCTCACTGAGGCAGATTTTTCTTAGTATCCTCTGTCTCTACTTGGTGATGCACCAGAATTAAAGGATGGCTGGCACAACCACCTGGTATTTATAGGGACTCTGGTGTCATAACTAATTTTCACCCATACATAGTAACTGCTTTAATCAGACAAATTTCTCCAGCCCAATGTTAATTTGTAAATGAGGTTTTCAGTTGAAATTCTCATTTCTGAAAAGAGGTTGACAAAAATTTATTCCAATGAGCTGTCCTCTCCCACAGTGTCATGGTAGAGCCTGTCTCCATACAGACAAGAAGATAGTTCAGCACCTATTTCATAGCATATCATCCTCTTTGGGTTGATTTTCTTTTAGGTGATTTTAAAGTTTTGATATGTGATGACACCATATGGAAAGTTGATTGTCTTTACCCACGTGATAGAACCAAGTAAGATTCTTGTAAGGATTTTGTTCTTGTTGTTGGAAATTAGTTGCTAAGCATTTGCCTCAATGCTATGCTACATTCTGCTAAAAGTTAAGTATTGAAAACAATATTATTTATTTCTATAATGTCAATACAATTTTCAGGTCATCATTTCATGATAGAATGACATTACTCACTTCGGATACCTACCAAGCAGAAATATATTCTTATATTTTTTGCAGAACATTTTTATAGTTTAATTGTATTCAGATACAACAGTCTGCATAATCAAAATGCAATGTCAAAAGTACTAATGTCAAAGTAAAAATTATAGTGTCAGAATTAAAATCTTAGCTGTGTAGACTGGCAATGATGAAGCTGGTATAGAGTAAAACAAATGTATACTTAAGTATGGAGTACACATTTTCTCTGACCGCTCCCACTTAAATTTTCAGACAGGTTCAAATTCTCGATTCCCCTTATACATCAGCTCAAATCATTTAGCATTAGAGTAGAGATGCTTGCAATAAGTTATTTAAATGATGACTGATTTTTTTCAAAAACAAGTGAGAGTTTATATCCCAATTCTCAATAAATGGAACTTAAATAAAATGTTTGCTTTTTATGCTTTTAGTGAGATGTAGTTGGATGGTTTGCTTTGTACATAAGAACCTTGAAGTTATTTTTATAACAGTGGAGCAACAACTGAATAAATTACACAATGGGAGCTGAAGATTTAATTTTGATATAATAATTTTACTATTTACAATTCACTTTAGCAGGTGAATGTTTAATAGAGCTCTGATATTTAATTAGATGTAATTGAGATCTTTAACTAGGGCCAAAAAATTGGAATGTCTTAAGATTTTGTTCTAGCCAGATTTGTGAAACAAAGAAATGTAGAGACAATGTGACTATTTCCTGAAAGATATTTGCCCTAAACATACTGTAGGGGATGAGAAATGGAAGGACTAAGTGTTTAAACATGAAAGTTTAAGTTGATCACATATCCAGTGTAAGACATTTCTTGTCTATGAGATACTGTAGTTTAAAATTACTACTTAAAACTTGCTTGAAAATTGAGGATCAAAGAGAATATAAATAATTTTAAATGTGTTCACTATGAAATACAACTTTGGAGGTCATCAATTGTAATTTTACTTGAAAAATAATAACACTATATTGACACACAAAATTTATTTTCACAAAAATACCACAGACAGTGTATTTGGGGAGATATGGCTAAGCAACTCATCCAAGTTGATTTGCGTGATAAAAATCATTTTACACCAGCCCTTTAAAACCTGTCAACAGATATGAAGGATCTTTGTGCCCTTTAGTAGCTGTAGGTCTTGTGAATGTGTTATCTTAATTTTAGAGACTGCTTTGTATTTGAAAGCCTTCTGTGAAGGCAGCAATATAATGAAATATTAGACAACAGTCAATTAGTAGGTTGATTAAGCCTGTCAATGTGTTTGGTTAGGACCCATGTAGGGGATTACTAGTGATATTTAAGTGTGTCTGTGATGACAGTCCCAGTGTACAGTAGATCATGAGTATTCTGACCTAACAGATTGATTTAATCCCTCAGTATATGCAGAATGTTGTGTAGGGGGGAGATAGTTAAAAGTAAGAGTTAGGGGCTAGCTGGAGAAAACTATTTACTAGAAATATGTCCTTGAGGTTACCTTCACCCAGGCTCTTTCACACATAGCCCCCTCTATCTGATTTCTAGGCACCCTGCTATAAGCAGTCTGACTTGCAATGATTTCTATATGTGAAATACAATCACTCAAGTTGTCATCTCAAATGAATAATTCTTCCTTTAAGTTGATCTCAGGTTTGAGTCCCAAAAATGCAAAGGCAGCTGATCTATGAAAACAAGCTGAAATGTGATTCATTCTGAGTAACAGATAAGACAACTGGTTTACTTGCCATACATCTGTGGCAAATAATGCATCCATAACACTGGGTAACAAGGCATGGAATACCCTTTGGCATGCAATCATCTCTCTCTTCTCTTATTATAGGAATAATTTTTTTCTCCTAAATTTTTGTTTCTTCAGTTGTTAGTTACATTTTTGTCTTCTATCCAGCTATGTCTGTTGTATGTGAGAACCAGTATAATTCTGGATCCAGAGGTACAAATCCATATTAACAAAATCATTGTCACAGGGGGAATTGCCATTTTAAATAGTCTTCTAAGGAGGAACTAAAACTTGAAAATAGCAGAGACTCCAATGCAATCCCTAATTTTTGTCCATTGTCTTAATGTATCATACTATATGTGCCATCCTAAGGATGCTCATGGCAGGAAACATCCTCTCTACCTCAAAAATTCAACGCTTTCCAGGATATAAAATCAACCTCTGTTCCTTACATGCTTTGTTCTAAAGGAAGAGAACTGAGTATTGGATATCAAATGATAAAGCACAATGAATGGGAAGAGGACTAGCAAGACAGAAAACCAATCCACTAATTTATTAAGATAACTATTTTTACACTCTGAAAAGATTAATGATTACTTAGCACAATTCTCGATCTCTAAGTAAAGGGTAGAAAAGGATCTGAGCCATGTCTATTCAAACCAACCATGTTTTATTCAGCCAAAGTGAAATATGGGTATAGTACAACCACTTCATTAAAGATCCTCCATTATACCTGTAGTAGATAGATATTTTCCTAGTCTATGAGCTATTCATTTATATAGCTATTAATAATTTTAAATAATTAAGTACTTCTTGCCTTGATGTCATTAAGTTGGATTTTTATTGATTGAAACAGTTACAAGTGATATCATCAAAGAAAATAAAATTAAATAAAAAAGTAAATGATGTGCAAGAAATTCCATTCATTTTATGTATACATGGATGAATGAGAACATGGCATTGCTGCCTGAAACAAATGAAGGAATCCACAGCATGGATTTTGACCTGATTTAATTTTTTTAAGCTTTTGGCATTCCAGAATTGAGTTGATTACAGAACTGATACATTCATCCATGTTGGTGTTCTCTTGAAGCATCTGCAATATATTCCTCAGTTTATAAAATCATGAAAATATGGGTCTAAAGAGACTCTTCAATTCTATAGAGCATGTAAATCATACTATCAAACATTAACCCAGAAAGTTTACACTTGCAAGTAACACTAAATGGACTCAATAAGCTGGAATTATATATTTATGTGTGTGTATGAAGTAACGATAATAATGAAAAAGAGGTCATGAGTTTGGAAGTAAGGTGAAGTGTGTGGGATGGAATGGGAAAAATAATACAATTATATTTTAACAAAAATTTCAAAAGGCATTAAGAAAAAAATCAAACATTTTTTAAAACTTTACTTTGCATCACTGTCTTTGAATAAAACGTTGCTGATGATCATGGTATATTTTCCATCCACTTTCCATTCTTTCCAGTGTCCTGCATGTATGTCAAAGAAATATAAAAACATGCACATATGTACATACGAGGCACATATACAGGAACACACACACACGCACACACACAAATACAGTAACCAAAACAAAAATTCCAAACAAAGAGCAAAAACAATACTCAGTAACTCCTTAACAAAACCAGACAGAATAAGAAAACACATAAACCCTAGGAAACGTGTCTGAGTGCTTTGATTTGTTCTGCTTTCTTCTTTGAACAGACCACCCAGCTCAGGAACCTGAGTACCAAATGCCATCAGATAATCTTCTCTTTTTGTAAAACAAGATTGATACCATTCCTGAAATAATCTACTGTGGACCAAATCTAGAGTTTTAAACTGCAGCATGATGGAAGCAGATGAGAAAACAATATTGACATACTTGTTATTCAGTATTTTTTAGGGACATCTTCATATGTGAGGGAAATACATTCTCTGTTGTAAGCATTTCATTGGGCAGTTTTTCAAATTAATGCAGTTTAACTATTACATTAACTTAATGGCTATTTTCCCCTACTTTAACCATGTTAAATGTGCCGGCAATAATGAGCTTCTAATGCTGTCTCTTTTAAGTCTCAGAGGCATCTTTAGAGTAGTTGCTTATCTTGTGGATCATAAAGCTGCATAATTTAGTATTCAAACAATTCATTTAAAACTGAAACCCTCAGAATTAGCTTTAAATTAATCAGAACAGAGTCATCCTATCCCATAGGTTTGATTTAGAGCTAGTTAGCAAATTTGCAAAAGGAAGGGTGAAAATAAGTTGTTGGTGGAGTGCCAACTTTCTTCTGTTGAATGGAGTCATCTCAGCACAGGGATATCAATACAGGCTTGATAAAGTTTGTAGTTCATATTTATAATGGATTCCAAGTAACTGAAAAATCAGTACTTTAATCTTATTTGTTTATTGTTTTAGTCTCATTTTAATGAATTACTTTCAAATCTGAGGACTCCTCGCTGGGATTCTATGGATTTTAACTGACAGAATATCTTGAAATTTCAAAGGAGCAGTAAGTATATTAAAATTTCTCATATCATTACACTACTATGCAACATGCTACGAAGAACTTCAGGCTTAGTTTATCAAGACTGGATTCTGAGCTCAAGGTCAGGAAGATGTGAAGTTTTACACTGAATTTCATAATTTCTTTCAAGGATTTAAGACTTGAAGTGGTCTTCATGTGTGTGAGCATTCAGGAGAAGGCAAGATGTCGATAGCTCTTTCAGAACTGTAGTTCTCATGGCGAAGAATGTCAGAACTTGGTAGACATTATAACAATAAAGAGAAGGAAATGCTCAAATGTTAGTGATGGTCTTCCAAAAATGAGGGTGATTGTTTTGTTTTGTTTCTTAGAAATACTTTTGTTACTGCCACCAATTCTGTACAAGTCCAAATCAGATGTTCACAAACGCTTTTAGCAAGAGTTAAGTTGGAACAAAGTTAGGTATTTTATTAGTCAGTGTTCTCTAAAGTAACAACAAAACCTCAATAGATGTATACAAAGTACTTATTGCAAGGCTAAAGTCCATCTATTCAACAATATGTAGCTGTGAACAGAAATTCCAAGAATACTGCAATTCAGTTGTCAAGGCTGATTGTCTCAGTTGATTTTCGGTATATGCTGGAATCCGGTAGATATAGACTGATATCAGTAATAGAACAATGTAATAAAAAGGAAAAAGAAAGCATGTAATGAACAAAGTGTTCCTTCTCCTTTATCCTCACCTATACATATAAGCAGAAATTATGGTCCAGTTTAAAGGAATATGTTCTTACCTTATGATCTGAAATAAAGGAATTTGTCTTTCTGCCTCAGGATCCAGAACAAAGTTGTGTGTCTTCCTATCTTGAAACTCCAGACAAGAAGTGGGTGCACCCATTTCAAACCAAGCCAAAATCTCTCATAGGTGTATCCTCAATTTCTGGATTATAGTTCATTCTAGATATATTCTAGTTGACAACTAAGAAAAGCCATCATGGGTATTTTTGTGCCAGATAATCTCCATGGCACTGACTCATCTCTCATTGGGGAGATACAGTGGCTACATATTGTATGTAATGATTTAATGAACCTGTGTCTATTCTACAATATAATCTTTATAGGAACAGGAGAAGTTTTTCAATCCCCAGGCTAGAGACTAAGAAATGGCCTAGTAACCAAGGAGAAGAAGTTGATGTAACAATTTATTTACAGAACTGGTTTCATCATTTGAAAGTGATCTTGCTCATTTTGGGGGCTAGGTATGTTCACACAAGTCAACTTGATATTACAAGAGATGTAACAGACTTTGAATCTCACAAACCCTTCCACCTGATAAATGACTTCATAAACCACTTAATCTCTAACATCCCCCAAACAACCTTTTATGGAGAAGAAATAACTATGTTTTTGGTTTTGCTTTACATTGTTTTTGTATGTTTGGTGTCATCGTCTTACAATTGAGATTCCCCTTAGGTGGCCACTTATTCCATGCTAAATGCTATCTACTTAGAGTAGAGCGTTTTTATCGTTGCTTGTGACTTCTCCTTTAGCATCAAACAACAAGTGATGAAGGAATATAACAGAAAAATTTTGACATTTGCAAAGTTTCAATCAATTTCCCTCTCTGGGCATGGGCACTTGGCCTTTCCTAGTATGGCTGACCTTCTTTGGCATCATTTGACTAATTCTAAAATTCAGGGCTTTGCTTGAAAGTGAGCTTACTACAAGGACTGATGACATGAAACCAGGGATTGAAACTGAGGCCAGTTATACTTCTCTGATTTGTTCTTATTCTTTTTTTTCATTTATTTATTTATTTATTTATTTATTTATTTATTTATTTATATACTTTATGTCCTGGCCACGCCCCCTCATACATCTTGTTCTAGTTCCACCCTCACAAATCCCTCTCCCATTACCTCTTTACCTTCTCCTAAGAGAAGGGAAAGCTCACCTTGAGTTCCACTCCACTGCAGGATATGTAGTTGGAGCAATGACTGTTATGCCATGCTTACAAAGGTGTGATTTTTTTCCTATGGCCAGTCAGTATTATAGCATGCAGGGTTCATCTCTTAGTCAGTTAATGAGTTTCTTCTCCCAGTGGTTTACAAAGAATCTTCTGGTACTCTGAAAGCTTATTAGCTGAGACAAAGTACCTTAGTCAGAAACAGCTTGGATTCTCCATATTGTGAAACCAAAGCACATTGTATTTTCAACAATAGAGTCTGAATGTCTGATTATAGATGGAAACCAACAGCAATGACAATAACATGGCTTTGATTTTTGGGGGGCTGGGGGATTCTGGAACTATAACTAATAACTCAAATGGCAATAGGTCAAATATGTAACTGAAATTTTAATGTAATAATGCACGTTTTGTGGGAGCAATGTTGTTCATCCATGTAGATTGTCTTCATTCAATCTCATATTTTTTGATATTTTATTTAGCTTACAAAAACAGAGTTACATAAGACGTTTCTGTAATTCTTAATTTTGGTTTGTCCACTCCCTATTCTCCTTATCCTCTCTTCCCCTCCTTTACCTTTGCATCGTACGAGTTATATTGTTTCCTCCATTCCTAAGGTCTCTTTCCCTTCTCCAACCCATGTGTCCTTTCTATCTTCTTAACTCCTATAGATACACAAAATTAAACACAAAAATCTAAAAGTGGGAAACTAGCATCCACGTGTAGACTAAAATATATTGTGAGGGTTTGAATGACAGTAGCCACATAGTCTTATGTATTTGAATACTTGGTTCCAAATTGGTAGAATGGTTTAGGAAAGTTTAAAAGGTCTTGTTGGAAGAAATATGTCACTTGGACTGGACTTGGTGGTACCCTTTGTCATTCCCAGTTAGCTAGCTTTCCCTGTCTCTACTTTATGTTTTTTGTCTTAATATATGTCTCTGATTCAATGCTATGCCTATCTACTGGTTATTATATTCCTCATACTTATACCCTAACTTGCTTTTGTTCAATGTGTTTTATCACAGAACAAAAAAGTAACTTAGATGATTCTCCAGCTTCCTTAGATTAGAGAATTGAAGCTAAGGAAATCTGCTGTTTCTCCAAATTGATCTAGAATTTCTGCAGCAGATTCAATTTCCTCTTCCTTGGGGTTAAATTTCTTCCAATGGTATTCTGTGTAGCCAGAGTTTACAGCACTCTAGTTGGTGGATTTGAAATCTCCTCGGAAAGGCAAGCTTTTAATAGAACTTTTCAGATATGTAAAGCACCTGATTCTCATCTTGGAATTCTTTCCAAGTGCTGTGTAATTATTTGACTTGAAATATTTCTGTTCAGGAAGGATATTTCTTAAGGTGCAGGAAATAAAGAGTGGGGAAGGGCCTCAAGCACATAGGCACAGTGAAAAATTTCCTGAACAGAACACCAATAGCTTATGCTCTAAGATCAAGAATTGACAAATGGGA
>NW_022196905.1:34360296-34386181 GCF_008632895.1 Mastomys coucha | reverse complement strand
TGTTCCAACATGTAATAAGGACTTATGCTCCACTATGTTCATAGCAGCCTTATTTATAATAGCCAGAACCTAGAAACAACCCATATGTCCCTCAAAAGAGGGATGGATACAAAAATTGTGGTACATCTACACAATGGAGTACTACTCAGTTATTAAAAACTATAATAAAATTTGTGAAATTCTTAGGAAAATGGATGGATCAGGAGAATATCATGCTGAGTGAGGTAACCCAATCACAAAAGAACACACATGGTATGCACTTTCTGATAAGTGGGTATTAGCCCAGAAGATCCGAATACACAAAGTACAATCCACAAACCACAAGAAACTCAAGAAAAAGGAAGACCAAAATGTGGATACTTCATTCCTTCTTAAAAGGGGGGACAAAATACCCATGGAAGGAGTTGCAGAGACTGTGGAGCAGAGTCTGAAAGAAGAACATTCCAGCCTGATATAGATGTCTCCTGAGAGGCTCTGACAGTACCCGATTAATACAGAAGTAGAGGCTCACAGCCATCCGTTGAACTAAAGTTCAGGGTCCCCAAAGAAGGAGCTAGAGAAAAGACCAAAGGATCTGAAAGGTTTTCAGCCCCTTAGGACGACCAATATGAACTAACTAGTACCCTCAGAGCTCCCAGGGACTAGACCACCAACCAAAGAGTATACATGGTGGGACTAATGGCTCCAGCAACATATGTGTAGTAGAGGATGGCCAAGTCCGTCATCAATGGGAGGATAGGCCCTTGGCCCTGTAAAGGTTCCATGACCCAGTGTAGGGGAATGCCAGGGACAATAAGCAGGAGAGGGTAGGGTGGCAAGCAGGGGTAGGAGGGAGGGAACAGTAGGTTGTTTTTGTTGTTGTTGGGTTTTACTTTTTTTTTTTTTTCAGGGGAAAACTGAGAAAGAAGATACTGTATGACATGTAAATAAAGAAAATATCTAATAAAAAAAAGCAAAAAAAAAAAAACCCTATAGGACCCAGTAAGTCTTATAAGATAAAACTTAGAAGTCTCAGAAGTAGCTAAAGCTCATGCTATTCACAAGGCTTTTTCCCCAAGGCTATATTAGTAGTTAGTGACTTGCCACTCATGCTGGGTAAGATTTTGATATGTGCAACTTCCTAAAAATAATTTATAATTCTGTATTAGTTTGTCATTGGTACTTAGAGGTGGCCATAATAAAATTTTTGGAACACTGAAGTATTATTGACTTGGTTGGAATCTTTTTTTTTATTATTATTCCATTTTAATAACCTGTGGATATGTGTTTGTTCATGCTGCCACAAGAAAAGACTAATGACCACAGACAAATAATTGAGTAATGTTTGTTTGCTGTTCTGGAATTACGTACTGTGTTAGTTAAGAAAACTACCTTACTTCTTGAAGTTAATAGGGTTAACAAAATCTTTTAATTCTTCATTCTTATAAAAATTTTAACTCATAAGTAAATATAAAACAATGCCCTTTTCATTTTCTCATGTCAATTCAGTTCTTATCTATCTTGTTGCCTAGTGAACGTAAAGCCTTTGTTGGTAAATAAACATGAAATACATACAGGATGATGTTATGTGAGGTTAGACAAATTATACACACAATAGCTTTGTAGACTTATATTGCACATTTGTCCAGGCATCTACTATCATCTTAAGTTTACCAACAATCCTCTGAGGTAAACAAGGTGATTGTCTTAGTCAGGGTTTCTATTCCTGCACAAACACCAGGACCAAGAAGCAAGTTGGGGAGGAAAGGGTTTATTTGGCTTATTTCCATATTGCTGTATATTACCAAGGAAGTCAGGATTGGAACTCAAGCAGGTCAGGAAACAGGAGCTGATGCAGAGGCCATGAGGGATGTTTCTTACTGGCTTGCTTCCCTGGCTTCCTCAGCCTGCTCTCTTATAGAACCCAAGACTTCCAGCCCAGGAATGGCACCACCCACAAGGGGCAATTGAGAAAATGCCCCACAGCTGGATCTCATGGAGGCACTTCCCCAACTGAAACTCCCTTCTCTGTGCTAACTCCAGCCTGTGTCAAGTTGACACACAAAACCAGCTAGTACATAAGTAAATGTAAAACAATGCCCTTTTCATTTTCTCATGTCAATTCAGTTCTTATTTTTCTTGTTGCCTAGTGAACTTAAAGCCTTTGTTGGTAAATAGAGAAACATGAAATACATACAGGATGATGTTATATGAGATTAGACAAATTATACACATAGTAGCTTTGTAGACTTATATTACACATTTGTCCAGGCATCTACTATCATCTTAAGTTTACCAAGGTACTCTGAGGTAAACAAGGTGATATTTTCTAAGTCACACTTGATAACCTAAAAAAGAAAGAAAACAAGGGCTTTAATGGTGTTGTTGGCCATACTGTTTCTTTCTGTGGTGAAATTTAACTTCTAGCCAGTCTCTCTGGGCAGGAGTCCTGAGCAGAACTTGGCACAAGCTCTGCAGCCAATCCCACAACACCCAGTGGAAGCTCCACTCCAAGGTGCTCTGACACTCTCAGGATCAGAGCAGAGGAGGACCCAACATCTGTCCCAACACAGGGAGTAACTGGGACCAGAGGGACCAGGCACACAGGAACTCTACCAGCAGAGTGACTCAGGTTCCTTCTGGTCTCTCTGGGCTGGTGTCCTGAGCAAACCTTGGGCCCAGGCTCCAGAGCCAGTACCACACACTCAGAGGAAGCTGCTGCACTTCCAGGTGCTCTAACAAGCCCAGGGTCACAGGATCCCAAAATAACAGGGTCACTGAGACAGTTTGACTCTGCGGAGTTCTGACACAACCAGGATCACAGGATAGACTCCAGTCAGATTTAACAAAGGCAGTTAGCACTACAGATAATCAGATGATGGGGGGCAAGCATAAGAAAATAAACAACACAAACTAAGGTTACTTGCCATCATCAGAACCCAATTCTCCCACCATAGCAAGTCCTGAACCCACCATCACACCAGAAAAGCAGGATTCAGATATAAAAATCACTTATCATGATGATGATATAGGACTTTAAAAAAGACATAAATAGCACCTTCAAAGAAATACAGGAGAACAGAGGTAAATAGCTAGAAGCTCTTAAAGAGGAAACACAAAAATCCCTTGAACTACATGAAAACACAATCAAACAGGTGAAGGAAATGAGCAAAACCATCCAGAATCTAAAAATGGAAATAGAAACAATAAAGAAATCAGAAAGAGAGACAACCCTGGAGATACAAAACCTAGGAAAGAAATCAGAAGTCACAGATGCAAATATCACCAACAGAATATAAGAGATAGAAGAGAGAATCTCAGGGCCAGAAGACACCATAGAAAACATTGACACACAGTCAAAGAAAATGCAAAAAGCAAAAGCTCCTAACCCAAAACATCCAGGAAATCCAGGACACAATGAGAAGACCAAATCTAAGGATAATAGGTATGGAAGAGAATGAAGACTCCCAATGTAATGGGTCAGTAAATATCTTCAACAAAATTATAGAAGAAAACTTCCCTAATCTAAAGAAAGAGATGCCCTTGAACATACAAGACGTCTACAGAACTCCAAATTGACTGGACCAGAAAAGAAATTTCTCCTGTCACATAATAATAAAAACACCAAATGAACTAAACAAAGAAAGAATTTTAAAAGCAGTAAGGGAAAAAGGTCAAGTAACATATAAAGGCAGACCTATCAGAATTACAGCAGACTTCTCACCAGAGACTATGAAAGCTAGAAGATCCTGGGCAGATGCCATACAGACCCTACAAGAACACAAATGCCAGCCCAGGCTACTATACCCAGCAAAACTCTCAGTTACCATAGTTGGAGAAAACAAGATATTCCATTACAAAACAAAATTTACACAATATCTTTCCACAAATCCAACCCTACAAAGAATAATTGATGGAAAACATCAGCATAAGGGCAAAACTAGAAGAAGCTCCCTAGAAGAAGCAAAAAAGTAATCTTTAAACAAATCCACACAAATCTAATTCCACCTCTTACAAAAAAAACAAGAGGAAGTGACAATTACCTTTTCTTAATATCTTAATATGAAAATTAATATTACCAACACATCCTAATTGATTGTAATTCAAAAATATGAGGAATTAGAAATTTGTTGATTGTCATCCAATGGTCTCTCTAATTTGGTAATTGGAGAAATAGGTCCAATATTGTACAATCTATATATACTTTCAGCTTGTTTGTGACAGAGTCTTGCTGTGTACTACATAAGAGTCTTGAAATCTTGCTTCTCTTATCTCAGCCTCTCTATTAGTAGTATTGTTTATTTCATGTTTTTACACTATACTGTGGTTTTCAGAGCAGCTTATATTTTCAAAAGTATTTATATCCCAAAAGAAACATAGATGATTAACTAGGGAGGTTGCTTGTAAGAGAACAACAAAGAGTGAGACTGAATGCTTTGCTTGACATTTGTAGCTCATGTATCAAGTTTGAAGAAGAGGACTTTGTAAGTTACTCTTTCTCTGAGATGAATGCTTTTCCAAATTATCACAGCCAATGAACTAGATTCTTACCCACACCTAATGTCTGTGCCACCCTCCAAACAGAACCATTGTTCATTGAAACAGTTGATGAATGACTTTTTGGATAGACCAACTTAATACACACACCATTTCATAAATGAATGTAACCTGTTCTCTGTAGCCTGAGAATAAAGTCACTCACTCAAGTCAAATAGCTTTGACCATAGCAGGAAGTCTGTATAGAAAACTCGTGCCTATAATTCATTCCTTGGCACAGCAGAACTGTCAACTCTCAGCTTAGCTAAGATGGAGGTAAAATCCTTTGGTGATTTGAGGGTCATTGAAATACAGCCTTATTACAATGAAATCCATTGTCTAAAAGTTGTTCTTATTTTGGGCTTGTACCACAGTAAGAGCCAAGCTTTTAAACTCTATTAAATACAAAACAAACAAACAAACAAAAAGATTTTTATATATTTATGTTCATTTAAGAAAATACTAGTAGTTATGTATTATTTTGAAATATACAGTTAATGTGTTTGGAGTTACTTAAAATTTATATTAAAAAAAGTGTATTTTCAGTATTTCTGTAGATAAGCATCTACATAACACTGTTAAATTGATTGTTGTTTTATATCAAACAACTTTTATAATACTCATATTTATTGTTATAATATTTTATAAATTTTAAGGAATATAACAAAAAAGATATTGTAGGTATTGAAGAGGGGGTCTCTGGGAGGAGTTGGAGTACAAAAGGGAAAGAATGTGATTTAATTCTATTTACTTAAAATATGTTTTTAAATGTTAATGAATTCAGATAAATTGAAATCATGTAACTTTTCTCATCATAATGCAATAAAAGTTAACAAAAATTTAACATCTGCCAATGCCTAGTGAACAGAAAACATATAACATTAAAATAAATTAAATCACAAGATTATATTCAGAATTTGGACAATAAATAGCCTGAAAGGTTAAGAAGTAGAATTATTATTTCAGAATTACATCCTACATTGATGCAACAATACAGGTTCGAGTTCACTTACCACACTCACATAGTTCCACAAAAGACTGTAACTTCTCAGACCTAAGAATCTTCCTTAGGGCCCAAATGAGCTCATTAAGATACCATGAGTCTTGGGCTCAAGCTCTGTTATTTAATCATTTACTATCTTGTGATAAGTTCAGAAAAGCCAACTTTGACCATATGTAAAATTAGAACATAAGGTGCTAGTTTACAGTTAGGTTTTCAACTTATGCAATTCACCTGTGTATAAGCATTCCTGTTTTTTCTTGTTGTTACTATTATTGTTTCTCTTGTTTTATTTTGGACAAATTTTTGTATGATACCTGTAGATGCATTTTCAGAACAGAAGGGTGGGGCTAAAAAGATGGCTCCACAGATGATAGCAACTGCCAAAATCTATGGCATGCAAGATTCAGAAATTAAAGTAGATCATTTTTAATGTGCATAGTCTAAGGAGAAAAATCAACTCTTAAATGTTTACTTCTGACCTCCATATACATACCATCTGTTTTAGTTTGTTCTCAGTTGCTGTGATAAACACCATAAACGAAAGAAACCCAGTAAGGAACTGGTTTATTTCAGCTTACATCCAGTCTATCATGAAGAAAGCTAAGGCATGATTTCAAGGCAGGAACTAGAGACAGGAACTGAAGCAGAGACCATGGAGGAATGCTTTTTACTGGCTTTCTTACCCTAACTTTTAAAATTAACTTTGTTATATAATGTAGTACCACCTATCTAGGGCTGCCACTGATCATTTCAGCCTATCTCTTTATACATCTAGTTGAAATGCCCAACAGATATGTGCTACACCAATCTGATAGAGATAATATTTCCAGGTACGTCATGTGGAAACTATGATTACCTACAACATTGTGCCATACATGTTCATGTACACACATGCACACATACATATATTCATTGAATAAATAAAAATAAAATAAATTTTAAGGACCAAATTTATATACCATCAATTTCAATTGACTGGGACTGTTTCAAAGTCAAAGACTTTCCTCCAAAAGTTATCATTTACTGTTTATACTTTATACAGAGCACATACCACCTACGATGTTTGTAAGTTCATGCAAATTTGGTGTAAATGCTTCTCGGATAGATTGCTATCTCCCACATGTCTGTCTGGCCGTAGCAAGAACATTCACTCTTCCTTGTCATAGATTAAGGGAGAGCCTTCACTGAACTCCTTTTCCATTTGCAGGGAAAAGTAAATTGCCTTTGAAAGATGGGGGATGGGCCTTTGGTCCTCGAATAGATCTTCCAGTTTTATAGTAGTTCATACAACTCATGGGATCCAGATGTCATTCCACATATAATAAAAGCTTGGAGTTCATTCATTAATTTAGATCCTTTTCCTTAACAAGCTTTGACCTTAGGTGGGTGGATTGCTTCGATTATTTTCTTTTTGTCAATTTTAGGTCTGTTTTGGTAAAATATTACACAAAATGTCTTTATTTGGTAATTCCAGGTGTGATCTGAACATTAAAGTGTAATGGAAAAATTACACTGAGAGAGGACTCTAAAGCTTCTATGTTCACCACAATAGAAGGGTAGCTCTTCTATTACAGTCCACACAGGTGTAAGGATATACTTTGATTCTCTGAGAATTCAAACCCCTCATTTATTATCAGAAAAAAAATCTGACAGAACTTAGATACTGCAAGGGTGTTTAAGTAAATGTTGATTTAATTTTGTAGGCAATAAGTCACACTATAGACAATGAGTTTGTCTGTAAAATTATATCAGCTAGTTATTGTTCAAAAGTTAACAATAATCAATGATAGCTGGGCAGTGGTGGCACACATCTTTAATCCCAGCACTTGGGAGGCAGAGGTAGGCGGATTTCTGAGTTCGAGGCCAGCCTGGTGACCTATAAAGTGAGTTCCAGGATGGCAAGGGCTATACAGAGAAACCCTGTCTCGAAAAACCAAAAAAAACCAAAACACAAAAAACAACGAACAACAACAACAACAACAACAAAAAACAAAAACAAAAAAAAAATACAAAACCAAAAGCAAAAAACAATAATCAATGATAATAAATACATTGGTTGGAAATCTCAAGAACAACAAGCAGTGATTTAAGAAAACTATCTTTATAGCTTTCTTGTTTTAAGTTTCTGGGTTTTTTCTTTTACCAATCTAGGGATATTTCAGAAAATATTAGATGCTGAAGGTCCTCGTGTTCTCTGTCTTCCTAGAGTCTCATGTAAAATCAGCCATATATCAAGGAGGATGTCTGAGCAACCGTGTGGTAAGATCCTGGTCAGGTGTGTTTGTGTCTTTCTGCAGGAGAGCCTGCTGAAGGAAGGAAGCATCTAGTGTTTTCCTCTCTCATTCTGTTGTTCCCACAGGCAACATCAGCAAAGCATAGGTCTTCTAGTTCACATATATGTAAAATGAACTCAGTAGGGTTTGTACCCTTGTCTCAAGAAAATAAAAAGCCACAATCAACACTCTGCAGTATCTTATTTATTCTCCAAAGATACTAAAAACTAGTGATAGTTAACAAACTACTAATTACTGACACTCTTTAGATTTTTCCCATGGTGCAACTGTGCTCCATACAATGTCCCATCTCTTGAGGGGGCCATTGCTTGTTCACACTTGTGTGTGTGTGTGTGTGTGTGTGTGTGTGTGTGTGTTTGGTCCTTGGGTATGCAAGTCACTTACATTAATTATTGAAATGTTGTTGCATAAAATGCAACAAAAAAATCCCTCAAACCAATTTCCTTTAATTTTTCACAGTACATTTATTTGGCAAGAGAAATTGTATTTTATTGGATGGAAAAAAATACATTCCACCAATTTCTAATCATATGTTGATCCAGTTAAAGGAGCTATTTTTCCCCATAGCCAGATTTGTGGGCCATGGGAAAAAAGTGACTGTATAATGAATATTATGTAGCTAAGATTCATTTTCATCCTGTCCTTGTAAACATTCATTTCTGCAAATGTATATTTTCCATACAGAGAATGCAAATCATAAGTGCTATTCTGCTCTATTGGGTACAGTAAATTTGTGTTCTAAGAAAGTCCCCTAAATACATAATTTTCTACCAGCAAGGACTATCTTATTAAAAAGTCATTTTAGTTTACTGGATATTCCTTGAAAAATAACACTTATTAAATAACCAGCATCTCATTTGCCTGAGTTTTTTTTTTCTTTTTCTAGTAGCATGGTGACAGAAGAGAGCTATAGCATGTGCCTCAAGTTTCCCAGAGTGCTTTGCAGCCTCAATAGCTACCAGCCTCACAAAAGCCATATTGTAGTTAGTCCCTCATAGAGATGTAGGTTTGTAGGTTGACAGATCCTTGGACAATATACCATCTAAGCAGAGAACACTCACACCCTTTGAGGCTTATTAACAATTATCACTTTGATTCTCATAAAGATAACTGGACTTTTAATTTCAATTTCTTTTATTTCAACTTAGTATATGCCCATATGTTGGAAAATCAAAAGTATAAATAAGAATATGTACAAAATTGTAATAATTAACACAACAAAATGTGTTGGACCATGCAGTAGTTTTTCCTTTGTAGCCGAAATTAGTATGACATAAAACTTTTTCCTTATATTTTAGTAAGCAGAGTGGTTTATTAAAAATGATGTACTTATGAGCTCCCAGAGAATTCTCACTATTTTGTTAATTACAGTATAGTTACATTAAATACCCTTATGTATCTGGTAGTAGGTCAGAGCATATGTGCAGAATCATTGTCCAGAATAAGGCCATTGCCTCAAAAGGATTCTTTGTAAGTTAATTTCATAAAATTTAATTTTCCCTCCCAGGATTTGTACCAATTGCCACCTCTACAAATACAAGAATGTTTACTTTCCACATAGTGTTCAATAGAACAACTGAACAACTTATCATTTGATACTTAATGAGAAATCAGCATCTCAATGCAGCTTCATTTTCTAGTTATACTATTTAAAAATGAACTATTTTAAATATTTCAAATTTAACTAATAGACAATAATATCAAAGAGGCTCAGCGAATAAACTATTGCCCTAGCACAAGGTCCTGAGCTTCTAATGTGGAAGCACATTAGAAGATAGTATGTTTTCATACTCCTGGAAAACTAGTTGTGGGAGGCAGAGAGAGAAAAGAGGGCTATAGAACTTGACTAACCAGCAAATATTATAGGAAGATCTAGATTCAGACATACCTTCTCTCAAAATATTAAGTGAGAAGCAATAGAGAAAACCTTGGACATGTACTCATGCACACACATGAGCACACACACACAAGTGCACACAAAAATAATGATAATAGACAAATGTAATCTTCACCTCTCATTGAGGAGTTTTCTCTGCAATAGACACAACTATCGAAAACCCAACCAGTCAAAATACAGTTATGGACTCCATTCCCCATAGATACACATACAAACACACACACACACACACACACACACACACACACACACACACATATACACACAATAACAATTGATGGAAAAACAGGCTATAAATCTATAAATCTGAAGGATAATTGGAAGGGTTTAAAGATAGGAAAGGGAAGGAGAAATGTTGCAATTAAATTACATTCTCAAAACAATAGAAAATTAGGTCTTTTGTTTGTGAGGCTTAGGATTAATTCAATGCTCTTACAAATTGTTAGTGGATTAGGTAACTTTTCTTGTTGCTGGAGTCCAATATTTGGCAAAAAGAAAGATAAGGAGGACTCATTTACCTTGACTTACAGTTATAAGGAATGTGGTACATCATAGCATGAAAAACACAGTATTTGGAGTAGGTGTACCCTGGCACACTGCTCTGCAGTTCAGAAGCAGAGAGTAATGAATGCTCATATTCAGCCTTTTTTTTTTTCTTTTATTCCATCCAGAACCAAATCCATGGTATGGTAGCACCCTATTTAGGCTTGGGCCTTCTCACATCGATGGAACTCTTTTTAGGAAATCCTTCTCAGACATGCCCAGGAATTTTTTTCTATAATGATTCTCAATCCTGTGATATGGACACTGTAGCAAGGCTATCATCTGAGAGCTGCCTCCAAATCTTATTCCTGTTTAATTAATAAATGGCCTCAGCATATACTTCATATACTGCCCTTGAGTTCCTATTCATCTTTTATTCCCTCCATAGCAATTTGCCAAACCTTTAATAATGTGTATGTTTTCCCCTAATTACATGAAACATTACTTTTAAAGACATAAACATAATATAAGTATTTAAAACAACTTGATTAGTTGTAGAAATCAATGTCTCTATAATATTTTCATAGTAAGAAAGTTAAAGCATATTTTTTCTGGTTTTTATTTATATCTTTAATTACTTTAGGTAGTTTTTGTCCATTGATGTCCTTTTCAATTGGAAAAACTTTCTCATTGCTATTTGAATTTAGTGGACAGTGTTTTTTATATTTTTTTCCAAAATGCTGGAGGGATAGCTCATCTATAATTCAAGTTCCAGAGGATTTGAAACCACCTTCTGGCTTGAATAGACACTGGGAACATACATGTTATATATGCATCCATGCAAGAAAACCACTCATAAAATGAAATAAGTGTAAAAAGTATACAAATAAGTAAATTTAAAATTAAATTCCTTTCAGGTGCTAAGTCACTTGTTTGAGTTGATCAGCTGTTTTAGACATTATATAAGTCACAGCTAAATTATATCAGTCTTTATAGTTAGAGTTTCCAGTGCTGTGAAGAGACACCATGACCAAGGCAACTCTTATAAAGGACTACATTGAATTGGGGCTAGCTTATAGCTTCAGAGGTATAGTACACTATCAACAAGGCAGGAAACATGACAGCTTCCAGGCAGTAATGGCTCTGGAGGAACTGAGAGTTCTACATCTTGTTTTGAAGTCAAACAGAAGACTGGCTCCTATGTGGCTAGGAAGAATGTCTCCAAGCCCATCCCTACAGTGACATACTTCCTCCAAAAAGGCCATACCTACTCCAATAAGGCCACATTTCCTACTAGTGCCACTGCCTCAGCCAAGCATATTCCAACCATCACAATAACTCTTATTTTGTATGTTTTGGCTTTATCAAAGTGGCTTTATAGCAATTTGAAAGCTTCTAAAGCATGTTGTCACTCACTCTGAATACTCTCTATTTATATTTTCCAGGGTATACACAGTCCATTTATCTTTCATTAAAATGAAAGAAGAAAAGTTCAAAGTGATCATTAACTAAAATGAGAAGGAATTCAATATATTCACAACTGACATTTCATTTATCTGGAAAGTGTGGCTGATGTAAATAAGACTCATTTTCCACATCTGAACTACTGGACTTCTTACTGCTCCTACACAGGTACATTGAAGGAGGATTCTTTCTCACTAACATACCTCAATCATTTTCTCTGTCTGTCATGGTAATTTTAATTCCTTCCATCCACTTTGATCCTTATCATAAATTTTTCACACTTACCAAGGTTTTCTCATGTTCAGAAATAGGATAACTAACAGTGGACATTTTCCTCATGACCTTAGTTAGACTGCCTTTTCATGTTCTTTATTTGGATTGGTTTCAAGCTAAGAATAATGACACTATTAAGAATAATTGTGCAATTATGCCAGGCAGTGGTGGTGCATGCCTTTAATTCCAGCACTTGTGAGGCAGAAGCAGGTGGATTTCTGAGTTCGAGGCCAGCCTGAGCTACAGAGTGAGTTCTAGGACTTCCAGGATGATCCAGAGAAACCCTGTCTTGAAAAACAAAACAAAACAAAACAAAACAAAGAATAATTATATTCCAAAAACAATCATAATCCTATATTTAATCAATAATAGAGAGTAAATTTTGCCCAAGGCCATTTTAATCTCCACCGTTATTATTAAATTTTTCTGAGATTTATTAATTTGGTTTTATTTAACCATTTAACTTTAAATCAAATCTTACATTTCTAAATACCATAATTATGACATATCACTTAAAATATTACATTAAAACCGGCTTCCTGAAATCATAATTTGTGTTTCACATTATTTACATTTAATTAATATTGTTTAACGATATCTACTAACAACAGTAAATGTCAGATTGTATTTACTTAAATTTCCTCCTAAAATCCAGCACCTAAAACTAGGCCAAGCACAATATAATTTCTGCAAAAAATGAGATTTATCCATTCAGTAAATTGAGAAATCCCTGTTTACCTTTTATGTGTTGAGATTCAGTATTAAGTAGCATATGATTCATGAAAAGCTCTGAAGCAATTTAAATACCATTGAGCTTATCTTTGCTCTCATGTTATGGCTAGTTAAATCAACTGGGAGGTTTACTACAGTCCAAAGGTGGTTTATACAGCAGTTATGGATATGTTTAGACACAGTGAGCTTCCCTGAGCATTTAAAGCAGATCTCAATCTTAGTAACATCTATTTTCTCTTTTGTTTGAGTTCTTTTTCATTTTTCCCCTGTATAATGACCTAAATTAACATATGTTGACAATTTGGTACTTATATATGAAACATTTTTTATGTATAACATTAATCACATTTACTTATGTGTCTTTGTGTCTTTTTAGTATATGTAACTTATATTTAATCTATATTTACTTTAAGAGCAATTTAAAAATCACTCTATGTCTCAGTAATTAATATATCATTTGTCTTTCTGGGTTTGGTGACTTACTAAAATGGAATGACATTATTTGTGGTCATCTCTAGAACATTAGTTTCATACTATTCGGAACACAAACATATACTTGCACTGTGCTGTAGCTCCTTCACATTTGTTGCTGTAAATATTTTCCATGTTAACTTGCTAGTTAAGAAATACTGCTCTATTCGTCTTGTCATTGTCTTCTTGTACTTAATAGGGCTTTTTTCACATTGACTCTAAAAATGTAAAAACTTATTTGATTGTCTTTTGACAGTTCTATTTATTCTCAATTTCAAGAATTCCTCAGTTTACACATATTGGCTTGGCATGTAGTCAGCACACATTATTCCAGTTGCTATGTCTAATTT
Source organism: Mastomys coucha (assembly GCF_008632895.1). Lineage (NCBI taxonomy): Eukaryota > Metazoa > Chordata > Mammalia > Rodentia > Muridae > Mastomys > Mastomys coucha. The sequence goes on along the minus strand of NW_022196905.1, from coordinate 34,372,699 downwards.
GCTCTATTGTTGCTTTAATAATTACAGTTTCATTTAGTATTTTTTAATGAACCCACTGAATGGATATTTATTCAGAGATTTTTCTTTCTTACTTGTAAAATGTAATTGGCTCTTGAAGTAATTTTAAATTTTGTTTTCCTGTGTGTTTGCTTATATGTATGTGTATCTGTGCAATACTGGTGTACTTGGTGTCTATGAAATCCAGAAAAGGGAGTCAGATCTCATAAAACTGGAGTTACAAATGGCTTTAAGCTGTCATCTGGGTGCTGAGAATCAAACCTAGGATGTCTGGAAGAGCAGTAAGTGTTCTTAATTACCAAGACATCTGTCCAGTCCCTAACTTGCTTTTTAATACTACGCTACTTATATTAGGCAAGGGATTTCGTCTGACATTTCCATACATCCTATAAAGAAATCTGATCATATTCATCTTCTCTATTTCCTTTTCTTATGTTGGAGTTAAAATACAGACATCCACCAGAAGCACTTGTCTTCTTACTAACTCCCAACTTAATCCAAGAACCTCGGAATTGTTTCCTGGCTGCTCTTATATACGCCATGCCTTCTCTGGCAGGTTGTCGGTTGTCTGGCTATGGGGAAGCCTCAGGACACTGCTCCAGGGATGGAGGAACAGCTTGAGCTGGCTTGGGGGTCCCTGAGCTTTCAAGGAGGCTGGGGCCATCTGGTTCTTAAACTGTCAGACACCTAGGCTCCAGTAGGAGCCTCAGAAGTGCTGAGATCGGAATAGGGGCCCGCTGGCTGGATCCCACCCAGGGTCGAAGTGGGAAAGAGGGGGAGCTCCAGCTGAATCCTGTTGGGAGGAATTCTTGGCTTGTCTGCGGGCAGCTGGCTTGGCTTGGTTGTAGATGGGAGCACGGAGAAGCCTACTGGAGATTAGATGGCGCTTCTTTAGGTGAAAGCCTTCTCCCTTGCTCCCCACTATGGATACTGATGAAAAGAGGCAGTCCATGGTTTTAAGGCATTTGTTATTGTGGTGGAAAGTATATGAGTAAAACTGTACCACACTTCTCATTGTGGGCCTGAGGTTAAATACAACCTCTAGGCCTTTAGGTTCCTCCTTAAGATGGAGATCTGTCTTGAGCCTGTAGGTCATGTCCTCTACATGTAGGGTGGCTTGGAGCATTTTCCATATGTGACTGGTAGTCCCAAATCTATGGAGGGCTGTGGCCTCGGGCCTGGAGACTAGTGTTCAGGAACCAGGCCAAATGCCTGTGATCCCTTTAGGATCATGGGGTTTCTTGCCTCAACCAGGAACCAGACTGCCTTTCATGGTCCCACATAAAGGTAGAAAAAAACAGACATCCTAATGATAGGAGCTGAGCTTTGGAGAGAGCTGCTAAGTAACTGAAGCCTCTAGAGCCAAGACCCAGCTATGTTCAGAGTGATATCACAGCCAAGGACCTGAAATGTTTTATCTGACTGTTAGCCAAATAGAAAGGTGTCTTGACCAAACTCAGCACTTTCTGAGTTACTGACCTAAAAAAACTGTGAACTAATGGTTGATTATGTTAAGATACTGGGGATAAATTTTGTGTGATATATTGGCTAGTTTTGTTGTTGCTGTCACTAAATTCCTGACAAGAAGCAACATAAAGGAAAATTGTTTTATTTTTGGTCATGGAGTGAAGGGCTAGAGCTTGTCATAGGGGAGAACGCATGGCAAACATTAGATTACTGATCACTATTTGGGGACTAAGAAGTGAAACATATGAATCCCATGCATGCTTCGCAGACATACCATAGTATATACTACAATGAATATGTCTTTACATTTCCTAGTCAGCTTGGCCTACCATAAGAAAATGGGAGACCAGAGAGCTAAAGTAGCATAGGTTTATTTTAATTGGCTTTGGAGCTGAGATGTCACAGATGAAAAGGGTCGTAGGCTTGGTAAGCCTTTAACCACCTTCCCCAGCTACCTTGGAGGAGATTGCTTTCTCCCAGTGTTGTATGCACATGAAATAGTAGAGAAGACAGCATCAAATTATCTATCCTTAGGAGGAAATCTATTCTTAGAAGTCATGCAGGCCTTGACTTTATGACGTCTTCTAGAAGAATTCATCTCCAAATCTATCACTCTGGTTAGGATTCAAACATCAACACTTGAAGTGTATGACTATGTCAGAGGTAAGAGGAACATAAAAAATCTATACCAGTAAAAGAAAAACATTGGTATCTTTGTGGAAACATAATTATCAGTTGTCAAATGTTGATTCTGCAAAGCATCAACAATGGCTTTTAAGTTTTTGGCTCATCCAGCCTGGGTACTTGTCTTCTAAAATCTATTGATATCTCTTCCTAGAAAATGCTTGTCCTCTTGGTCTTTTTTTTCCCTCTTAAGAACACAGAATTTATTTTAAATTATAGGAAATATCATTCTGTAGCTTTTCTAGTCAAAAATATGTTATGGGCTTCTTTCCAAGTGGGTGCAAAAACACAAATATGCATTGAATTTTCGCACAGGCGGCAGAGTGTCTTGGGTCATGAATCACCACCCTTTGTATAAAGTATCTAGTATCGATGAACATTTAGCTTCCTTCCATTGCTTTGATTAACAAAACAGAGATGAATCCCCTGCACATTCATCTCTGCAGTTCTGCTAAATTGCAGCCTCAGGAAATGTTTCTCAAAGGGTGATGGCTCTCTACTCACAACAGACCCAACATTTCAAATGATTTATCTTCTTTTTCCATTTGCAAATTATATGCTCCACTTTTTCTGAAGTGTGCTGTTTATTCCCTCACACAAAAACCAGAAAACTATATGAAGCCCTCCCTGCCTCACCTCAAACCCATCTTTCTTTTGTTGTCTAACTTACTGAAGTTGTTTATTCTGGCAAAGCTAAATCCATGCTTCACTGTGTCTTCGTATAGCATATTGTAAAATTGGAAGCTCAACAGAAGATCAGATTTACTTTTAGAGGAGAGGTGCCTTGTCCCTCTCATCTTTACTGAATGGATGTGTTACCTTTGAGTTCCAAAAGTAACACATGTGGGTAAAAATTAACTTTAATTAGTCTTCTTTAGATGATTGAAAGCAAGTCCACTGCTCATCTGTCCTTGTTCATGCCTTCCTTCCAGTCATGGTCAGGACTCACAAGCTAAAAGTAAAATCAATCTCTCTCTCTCCTCTCTCACTCTATCTCTGTCTCTCTGTCTCTCTGTTTCTCTCTCTGTCTTTCTGTCTCTGTCTCTGTCTCTGTCTCTGTGTCTCTCTCTCTGTCTCTGTCTCTGTCTCTGTCTCTGTCTCTCTCTCTCTCTCTCTCTCTCTCTCTTTCTCTCTCTCTCTTCCTTCCTTCCCTATCCTATTTTGTCTTCCATAAGATCTCTCTGTTCCTTAGTTTTTAATCTTTCATACTCTGGATTTCTATATTAACCTCATAATCTTGTTTCTTACTTGAAAGACTTTTGATTTCATCAGACCTTGTCACTGTGTTGAAGAGATGTAGGCAGTTTTCAACTGGGATTGGACCAGATTAATTTGGCTGGATCCTTTCAAGAGACAAAGACAGACAGACAGACAGATAGACATACTGATACTGCTATGCACACACACATGCACAGGCACACACACACACACACACACACACACACACACATGGAGAAAGTATCAGAATGGCTTACAGGCTGTAGGTTAGCCAGTTCAACAATGAACAATGGCTGTCTATTGGCAGGAGGTCCAACAATCCAATAGTTGTTCAGTCCATGAGAATGGATGCCTTAACTGGTCTTTGTTATATGTGAGGATTCCAAAGAAATAGGCACTAATGCTAAGGAATCAATAGACTTGCCGGTAAGAGTGAGAGAAAACAGGCAAAGAAAGCAAGTTTTCTTCTCCCGTGCAAATTCTATAGGTTGCCAGCAGAAAATTGTCCTAAGTGAAGGTCTATATGAGCAAATTAGTGACCCACAACTGCAACCACAGAATCCTTCAGATTCGGGGTTGTACCAATATTACACATCCACTTTTATGTTATAAAACATAACAAAAGGTATTTGCTCCTGTTAATGCACAAAAGGAGAAGGATAAGGGCTGAAAATGTCAGATATAGTCCAATATTGTGTGTTCCACATGAAGTTCTTCTAGAAGCCAGGAAACTAGAAAGAGATAATTGGGAGAGGAATGCCTTAAGGGTAGATGGTAGTAGAACTTTTCTTCTGAGAAGGCATTAAGAGGAAATACTAGAGACACAGAGCTTTAAGGAGAGAAGGTTTGAGGAACAGTGAAGTTATGGGCCCAGAGTGGGGGAGGGAGGGTTGATTACAAAGAAATACATATAGATACCTACTATCATGTGACCAACTAAAATATAAATGTTATGTACTTAGAAAGGAATGGAGATACCTGCATGGCTGGAAAAGCTACTACTAAAAGCTATAGGAGAAAACCCCAGTGTGGGTGGTGAGATAATTCCTTAGGGAGTGAGTAGTCAGAAAATTCTCTGAGGGTACCAAAATCATATAGGCTCTTGCCATTTCTCTGGGTTGCCCAAGAGAACTAAATCCTATTTACCGAAGATACACCATAAATGATATACCTGAGCTGTAATCTTATTCCCTGCTGTCTTTCATAATCCCCAAATGTGCTGTTCTAGTTAGTTTTATTTCAACTTGACACAAGTCACTTGAGAGGAGGGACTCTCAAATTGGAAATTGTCTACATAAGATTGGCCTATAAATATGTCTGTTGAACACCTTCTTCATTAAATTTTGGCATGGGGGGATTCAGTCTATTGTAGGTGATGCTAACCTTGGGTAGGTTGTCTTGACTTATAAGAAATTATGATAAATAATAGATAAGGAACAACCCAGTAAACAGAGTTCTTTTGTGGTTTCTGTCTCTAGTTTCCTAACTTGAATTTTTGACTTCTCTCAGTTAGGGAGTGTGACCTGAGAGTTGTAAGATAAAATAAACTGCTTCATCCCCAAGTTGTTTTCTGTCATGATCTTTGTCACTTCCATGGAAATTATAAGTAACACAGGTACTATGCAGGCAGCTGTGTACAGGGGCATCAGAAATATTACCCAGCTATGAAACCAACTATAGGAATAACTTGTCAGGCAAAGAATGTCCAGTAGATAAAATAGTGAAACTATTTTTATGGCGATAATGGAACACTCTGATTAGATTTGAGTCTTGCTCCACGGCAGGGAAAAACTATTTCTTGGACTATAGACCTGGTCAAAATCCCATGGCTAGGGGAAAACATAGGCTTCAATGGGAAAAATGTATAATATACTATTGATTAGCTAAATTGTCATAGTGTCAAATTGCCTTATAAATGTTTATGTTTATACCCTTAAACAAATGTTTAATGATGCCCTCTTCAAAGAAGTCTCACTTCACAGTGAATGATCGCTAATGTTCTCATAGGTACACACATTGTTCAGGATAAATGACAGCTCAGTGCTCACCCCTAAAGCAGTCATTTAGACATTCCTTCAAAATCTCAGAGAACAAAGTGAAAGAATGTAAGAGCCAGGAGATAGAAAGGCTGTGAAAGGCTATCTTCTGGGAAAGACATAGCCATTGCAATGATCATTTTACTGTAGCTGTGGATACCTGCACTGTGTCTGTTACATAATGAGCCTGTCACTATTCAGATATAGATGAGGGTGAGGGATCTTGCAACTATATCTTCATTACCAAACTATTGCATATTCTTGCTATATCTGGGGGGTGGTGTCTATTGTGTACTCACTGTTGATCATACAAAGCTCCAGTGGAAAGTTCCTCTCCAGTGCTTATACAGAGAACTCTGGATAAACTCCAGTTCACAAAACTAATAGTCATAAATCTAGGAAAGATAGTAGAGAAAGGTGGACCTCAAGTATGGAAAGAAGATAAGAGGAAGTGGGAAGTAATCAGAATTGTTTTTATACATATATGAAATATTAAAGAACAATATCAGCTAATTAAAGAAAACATGTTTAGGTTAGTGACAACATTCAGCAAGTTGAATTCTATTGATTTTACCCTCTTCATTTGAGATCAAATGACACATGCACTTTGATGATCATTGGAGCATTATTCATATGGTGTAGATGTGATGAAAATGATATGTGTCAATTATGATACACATTCCCATGGATACACAATGAATAAATAAATATTTTTTAAAAATATCTATAAAAATAATCTACTGAGTTAAATTTATGCTATGTATATGTAGCTGAATATGTCTGCATAGGTTCAGGATCATCCATTGGAATTTGGTGAGGTAAAAGGACCATAAACCTGAGGTAAACTGACTTTCCCTTCCTTAGCAGCTACAAATGATCAATAGCTCCTCACCTAATGATAGGGCTCTTGAGCCCATCCTTCTTCATTGCTGTAATGTTAACTGTATAATTTCAAGTTTGAAGCATGTAGGGTTAGAAACTTTGAAGATATTTGTGTGGATAGTGAATATGATCAAAATGCAATGTGTGTACATATGAAAATTTTAGAAACTTAAAGCACATACAATAAAAATATCTTAAAAGTACTCTATATGGTATTACCTTATCAGAATGGTCAGTGGTATCTCTCTGATAAATGTTTGTGTGAGCATGTATGTTCATGTATATGCGTATGTGTGTGTGTGTTTATATGAGTGTGTGTATGTGTCTGGTAGCAACAGTTTTCCTGCCAGACTACCTAGTTTTTGTTTGTTTTGCACTTATGAATTTGTTTTAAATACCTTTGTTCCTACTTGTTTTCTTCATAAATATAAATTCAACCAACCTCATGAAGACATACAGCTGGCTTTCTTCTATCTGTAGTGCTTAGGAGAGTTGCCAAACAATAGTTTGAGCTCATCAAATGTTCACAACATGAGTAAAGTGGATTATTGACTGACTCAGGTTCATTTTATATGACACTATCTGAACAGTCACTTACAAGAAGAAGTTGGAAATCTTGAGAATGCATCTATTCCTCCAAAGACTGATACTGGGACATGAGAGACATACCTCCTTGTTTCATCTCTTCTCCATTTTAGAAACACTCTCTCCTCTTAGTACCATTCCCTGCTGTGAAGTTGCTCTGAAAAAACAACTTGAGCTCACTATGTCAGCCCTCGTCCTCTAAGCCTGTGCCTCCTTCTATAATGAAATATGAACTTGGCAAGCATCACTTGTGGCAGTGCAACTTTGCTCTACAAAACAGATATCTCAGCAGAGATGCAAAACAGTATACAAGCTTAGTTATTGAAAATCCTCCATCCTTGTTCACTTCAAATGCTGTTGTGCTCACTTACAAACCATCTCCAAGTGTATTAGAGAGAAAACTGTAACTAATTTTATGCCTACAGTTTCCCATGCTTTCCTTGCACTATTCAATGTGTTTATGAAGTTCATGATTTCTCAAGAGTTCTGCTCCAAAATGATTCACATAAAATACAATTGCCTGCTTCCTAAATCTTTCACATCTATATCACCTGCTACAAATGCCCAACTACTGCTCCTTGGCTGCACTGAAGAAAGAGAAGAAAAAGGTTAGGAGATTAATTCATTGCTAGGAATTATTCCATAGTTGTTTCCAACATGGAATTACAGGAAAAAAAAGGAGAGGAATTGTCTCTACCAGAATTCTGGGTTTTAGGGAACCCTCACTTTTTCAGTTCTTTAGACCTTATATGATCATTTTTCCATAGTAATCCAATGCTTGGAATTATAGTAACATCCTGGCTTCAGAATAGATGTCTTGTCTATGGGTACACATTTTAATTTCAGCAATTCTGGAGACAAAACAATGATGAAAAGCCTCATTTGGGCTATGATGTCTCTTGACTATGGTAAGAAATGGTTGATCTCACAGGCCCCACAACCCCATGTTCAGGGAATAGCACCAGCAGTACCTAAGTCAGTACATTTAGAACAGCTATGGTGAATGACTCCTCTTGTCCTATGACTTCGTGCATGTTCACCGTACATTACTCACATTCTGAATATCTTGGCAGTGAATTATTCACCCTTCCACCATATCATCCCACTCTTGATGTGTGGTTTAGGGGGCTTTTTTATATCAGTAGAAATTTCACTGAGGTGCACAAAGAAAGGGGATTGATATAACAGGATCCTGTAATTCACACCTCTCAAAAGCTAATCTTTTACAAAAAAGAAGAAGAAGAAGAAGAAGAAGAAGGAGGAGAAGAAGAAGAAGAAGAAGAAGAAGAAGAAGAAGAAGAAGAAGAAGAAGAAGAAGAAGAAGAAGAACTAATGATTTGACTAAAAATATCAGTAAAACAAATGGTCAAACTTAGTAAATGAGAAAAAATAGCCTTTAATTTTTCATTTAACATTAGGCACTGTACTTTATATTAATTACTAATTACTAGTAGCATAGAGTTGGCTGGTCATAGTAATTATCAGCAATAGTCTACTATGTAAAATCTTACACTTTACTGTGCTAAAACAATTGCTGACATAGGCAGATAAGTATCAACATTCTTGATAATTGTAATTTTAATATATTAACGTGATACAGTATGACTAGGGAGTTCACAGTGAGATAAATGTAAGATCTGGAATTAATATGCTGATACTCAATTGATCACCCAATTCATCTGCAGTCATATAAAAAGTTAATCATATAGTTATCATGGTAACTTGACACTTAATATTATATCTCAGGAAGTTGTGAATGTTTGTTCAAACATAAACATTGAATTGAAGTTAGTGAGATGGGTCAGTGGTTAAAGGCACTTGCGGCCAAGCCAGATAACCTGAGTTCAAACTTGGGACTTGCTCAGGAGAAGGAGAAAGTTAACGACTAAAAGTTGCCCTCTCACCTCCACATGCATGCTATGGTTAGAGGGTACACACACACACACACACACACACACACACACACACACACACACACATCCACACACAAATAAATATATGCAATTAGGTTTTTAATGTATTTAACTAGTTACAGAATTACAGCTCTTTTAGATCATGATGGTGTGAAACCCTGCATGTACACTTGGTAAGTACATGTCAAAGCTTGATGGTTAGTCCTGGGATGAGAGTGTGTTCCACCACAGTGAAGCTGGTCTACAATCTGCAATTCCCAAACAGACCATAAAACAACCATTTTCTCTCAGACACTGCATTCTTGCAGGAGACTCACAAGCAAGAACCTTGACAAAGAGCCCAATAGCCCACACCTTAACACTGACCTGACCAGACAGTCTTTCAGGTTCTCATGATGTTGATGTGGGAAAGAGTATCTTCAATGCATTCTTTGCAGCAATTCTTCCTGTACATAGTGCAAGTGTCGAGTACAAGTTATATTCTGAAATATAGCACACACAGAAACAGTATTAGCCATTGCTGCCTTGTGGGCCAGCATAAGGAATTATTAGTTTTAGTCTCTTTGGTTGGGTAATTTTTGTGATGTGAAATCTTGCATTTTTATATCAAGTTTGGACACAAAGGCTTTCCCTACTGAAGAAAGCAACTTTCTACAGAAGACAAGCCAGTAAATTCAACCTGAAGAGCCATCGTCTCCTAAGATCTGTTGTACTTTTTTGATAAAACTGGGGATTTGGTTACATTGAATTTCCTTTTATGACATAACTGCACTGTTACATTTGTCTTATAAATACAGTCACCCACTCAGGCCAACAAATTACCTTCCTTTAATTTTTGTTTCTGATATGAGCAGGTATATAAAACTATCACAACAAAATTCTGTCTATTCTTGTCATAGAAAACTTTGAAATTTTCCACCACTAAATATTGCTTCACCTTGTTGTCTCAGCCCACCCTGTTGTTCCTAAGCATTATGCAAAGCACAGCTCAGTTAACATCTCTCAAACAAATGCCTTGCAATTTTTCTTGCTCAAATTAATTATACATACCTAGTCCTTAAACACGACCATGAGGACTGTCTCTTTAGAACTTACTCCACATAATCTTCCAGTGTGTTTGCACAAAGACAATAGATTCTGTGAGGTGAGAGGCAAGGCTTCATTCACTCCCTCCTCTTCTTGCAGGTGTTATACATATAGGAAACTCAAAATTGCCACTGCTCTCAGGTCTAAGCAAATAGAAAATGAAGTTCATTTTATAGTAAGGAAGAAAATGTTTACCAAGCCAATACTACATGCTGGGAATACACACACACACACATACACACACACACACATATATACATATATTCATATATATACATATAAACTCCTTCACATATGGAAATGTAAATGATTCCATGGGGACTTATATTGGTCTGGATTAACCAGTAATTATTTCCCCCCAATTCCACCATTTCTTTGGTTCACCACTGGCAGTTCCCTTACTAGGCTCGGGATGAGAGAGAATAGTGGAGTTGATTCCTTTGTCAAGAAGACCCCTAAATTTCACTTCTACTCTGGCATATTGGGTTGCTAAAGATTTTCAACAGAACAATCTGTCTTTTATGAAGTGACCAATATTTTCAAAAAAGGACATATCTGCCAGAAACCATTTTACCTCAAACAAGAGGAAAAGAAACATGATGGCTGAAGTTGCCAAGATGTGACAATTTCATAGGCCCACTCAAAACATCCAGGGTCTATCACAGGCAACCAAACAGAATTTCAAAACAGGAACCAGATACATATAAGTAGAAGTCCCAGGCCCATCAGCGCTATCCTGGTGGAAGTATTTCCAGAGGTACTGGTGGACAGATCTTCACAGACTGCCATCACAAGAGCTAGGAATACAAACAAGGATAGCTTCTCAGCCTTGAAGTGTTTGCTTATCTAAGCAGTTCCTCAGTGTTGTAAGGCGATTATTTTTTCCCATTTGCCCATAAAACTTCACAAGATGTACAAAATAAAAGTAGTATTCATAATATCACCATAGGTTTTTAAAAATATTGTGACATGCTATGATGCACAACTTGGATGTTTGTCTGTTTTAAATTATTTTATTGCATGAGAGTTCCATAAGTTATGAATGAATCAACAATCATGTAAGGATCTCACTCTAATAAATTATAATTATGAACATTTTAGCTTGTGGTATTTTATGTTTGCATGCATGTATAGATGTAAGCATTAAGAAAATTGATCACTCAACACCAGTACATTTCATTAAGTGGAAATTTCAACTTCACTTTAAATGACTTCTATGTAATCAATCTTCACAATGCACAAGAAATGATTTATTTACCAATTACCCCTTGAAGGTTAGTTCAGGCACTTCAACTTTCTCACATTATAAACAAATCTGCTATGGAACTGTGGTACCAAGTTTGGGGGATCAATTAAATTATTTTCCTTGGATAATCTTTATGTGTTTAAATTGTTAAAGCAAAGTTTATGTGCCTATTTAGTAAGACATTAATAAATGTTGCTAAATAATTAAACTGGCCTACAAATAACATAGTAATATGAGTTTGTATAACTCTTTACATATGTGTTGTGGGCATTCCATAGAATTCTCAGAAGGTAGGAAATATTCAATATGTTTTTAATGTTGTTATTCTGTGGTATGTTTTAATCTTTATTGATATCAGCTGTATGAGATGTCAGTGTTGTTTAATTTGTTACAACAGTCCTTGGGTGGATTCTTGTCATTATCTATTCATTCTCTTGAGTGAGAAAAAGGTAAATCCATATTTCTACTACCCATTTTTGAAATACCACATAGTCTTGTTGTCAGCATACAGGCTATCCAGCTTTGTTTAGTATTTGAGGTTGGATATTGCACCTGGAGAATCCTACAGTCTGACATGGATTTCTGCTCTTCTGGTTGTTCTAGGGATGGCTCTCCTACTGATTTTACTGTGCTTAAAACACTGTCTTTGACATAATGACTTAAGAGACAGGCCTTCTCCTGTATAAGACCATAGCTTCCATATAATTACTCGAGAGAGGACTTCTCTAGGGATGTTGATGAAGGGAATGTGAGAGCCACTTGCAGAGACTCCCAACAATCGACCTTGTTTTGTTTTATTGATAATGCTGACTTCTGTCAGCAACAGCCTGTTGCTGGGACTTTGTTCACTTCATCCTCTAATCCAGTTTAAGCCAACATCTTGCTATGCCACAGAAAGGTAATAAATTCATATTTTATGACTAAGTGTATCCTTGTAGTTCATATTATAATAGTTTTAGGTTATGGATTCCTTCTATAATAGAAGCAATGTATTCTCAATCTTTCTGTGTTAAATTAAATACTCACATCCTTTATTTCTACTGACACTATCTCTCCATTTTAAAGAATTCTTTAACACTGATATAAGAATAACTTTCCATAGCATTTCTCTGAAATATTTGCTACGTATTTGCCTTATACTTTTTAAAAAAAGATTTCTGTGTTCATTCAATTATCTTAATTTTGTAAGGACAAAGCTTGTCTGAGTTCTAGGCCAGCCTGGCATGGCTGTCCTCTGAGAGGCCCTGCCAGCAACTGCCTGAGACAGA
>NW_022196905.1:34355309-34359739 GCF_008632895.1 Mastomys coucha | reverse complement strand
ACAATTTCTTACATCCACTGATTTAAATCATGCTTATTTATTACATAGTTATTTTGAGCCCTATAAGTCCTTCTGCTCATTGGCTGGATGAAGAAAATAAAATAAGTTTTGATTTATAAAAAACAATAAAGTACTTTGGAACGAACTATAGACCTTTCAGCTCCTCCAGCATGTCTGCCTGAGTGCTGCCATGATTCCCACCTTGATGATAGTGGACTAAACCTCTAAAATTGTAAGCCAGTTCCAATTAAATGTTGTCCTTTATAAGAGTTGCTTGGGTCATGATGTCTCTTCACAGCAATGGAAACTCTAAGACAGTACTAATCCCATATTCATGACTCCTAGAAAATAGGTGAGTCTCGTTTTAAGTCACTGAATTTCTGGCAAACTTAAACAACATAATAATAAGAAAAACACATACAGCACCTGGTAAACTCTGAGCCACAGTAAATGAACCTACGGAACTTGAGTGAGCTAGGTCTCATGACACTTACATACCATTTGAAACCACTATTATTAAAATTGTCTTCTGCCACTGAAAAAGACAAGCACAACAATAGAACAGAAGGAGAAAATTTATAAGTAGATCCAATTACCTACAACTTCATAATATTAAGAAAAATCACAGTATCTTAAATTATAGAAAGTATAGACACTTTAAAAAGGTAAAATTAGATCTATCGCTTACAAAAAGATAGAAAGATAGCCTGACATCATGAGTAGTGTTATCGTTCAGCACTAGCAAAAACTTCCAGTGCAGGGCTTAGTGGATAAGAGACTATGAAAGTGGTAATGAATTTAAAAAATAAACGTTCAAATATGTCCAAAGCAGTGTCATTGTAATTTCATCTGAATCCACAGAACAACTCATAGGCATTCTAGAGATAGCAGCATTGTCACAAGCCATCAACGAAATGCTGTTTTAAGAATATTCTTTTGGGGGCTGGAGAGATGGCACACAGGTTAAGAGCACAAACAGCTCTAGCAGAGGACCCTGAGTTTGGGTCCCAGTCCCCATGTATTCTGAGGCTCCGACAGCTCTGGCCTCTGTAGGTATTCTTTCCAGAAGCTCCTGTTCTTTTCTGCTCTGTCATTGTCATCTCTGCTAAAAGACCCTCGGCAAATTTGAGTTGTCACTCACTCCAGAAAGGTCTTGCACGGCTACCAACTTTATTTTCTTAATTAAAATCTGTACTCTCCTATACCACTCTAGAGATTTCCTGTATAATTTTTCTAGCTTTCCATTTATGATTTTGCCCGGCTGCATGATTCAACTGTAGCTGCTTCTCCCTGAAAAGTCTACTGAGTCTAACATTCAAATTTGGAGATCATGATTTTGCCTACCAGTGGGGTGCATATAGCCCAGGTTCTCTGCTGAAAAGCAATATGATGAAGGCATTTTTATGGGATGTGAACTGTCCTCATATGTGTTAACTGCATCCAGAAGACTTTGGGTAATTTCATCTGTTGGTACAACAAGAAAGTGCCCTATTTTTAAAAACCAAACATTCCCCCAATTCCTTAAAACTCCCTAGTCGCATGAAATTCTTAGGTAAATGGATGCAAAAGGAAAATATCATCTTGAGTGAGGTAACCCAATCAGAAAAGAACACACATGGTATGCACTCACTGATAAGTGGATATTAGCCCAGAAGCTCAGGATACCCAAAATATAATACATCCACAGTCAAAATGTTTAAATCTTGTTTTGTAGAGGGTAGGGTCTGACTATAGAGCACTGTTTGTGATTTTTCCTGAAAATTAATAAGTACAACAAAATGTGCCTATTGTTTGTCCTGGAGTGATTACAATGACACTTCTGATGAACATACTGAATAATTGGTAAACCATATTGTTGTAGGACAGAAGAGACTAACAATTCTTACTTTTTTCTCCAGACAACCCCTTTGTTCTTATGTTGGTTTTGTTCATTCTTTACCGGTTATTCAAAGTATCTTTGTTAACATTCTAAATTCAATGTACAATTAATTCACTCTCTGAAGTTGTCAGTGCTGTGGAATAATTTTGCTCATTTATTTCTATACTGTTATCATTGAGTTTTCAGTTAATTGTTGAAGTTTAAACAATACAACAAAGAAATGTCCCACAAGTTGTCTTTGTATTTGTGCAATGTTGATGTTGTTGCATAAGCTTAAGGATATCTTTTCAAAGTTGTCTCAAACACGCTTGACATTCAAATTCATATTCTTCAAGTGTTATCAGTTTATGTGCTTGTAAACTAATTCTTCTCACTTAAATTCATATCCTAAATTTGTGTTCATGTCTCATGATATAACTGGGATTTTCTATTCCACTTTTCTTTAAATTTGAATTCTGTAATCCCTCAGTTTTCATTATTTTATGTTTTGTTATACAAATTTTAATTCCTGTTGCATATGAAAAATAATAATATATAGCTGCTACAATTTAATAAAGGAAATATTAACTTTTTTGTTAAAACGAGTTTTTATTAAAGATGAATTCTATTTTCTTCTAATATTTATGTTATTTATAATATTTATGTTACTATATGTTATTATGATATTATATCATAATATGTTTTTATGTTATTTATAATATTTTTAAAAATTTTATTTAGTAATATTTGTGCTACATTACTTTCAGTGTACTTAGTCTGAAACTTTTAAGAAAACTTCTATAAAAATAGGTGGTAGTATGGGGAAGCATCTTTTGCGTATATGCCCAGGAGTAATATAGTTTAGAAATGAAATATAATTCATTTCCAAAGTGGTTGTACAAGTTTTCACAGTCACATCAGAAACTGGGGAGTATTCTTGATCCACATCCTTCCCAGCATGAGCTGTTGCTTGGATTTTTGATCTTAGTCACTCTGACAAGGGCAAGATGGAATCTGAGTCATTTTTATTTGCATTCAAGGACAGTCGATCAAGTATATTCATAGTGGTTTTATTTGTAATAGTGAGAAACTGTAAACAACCTAGATGTCCCTTAACCGAAGAATAGATTTTTTTTTTAATGTCGTAAATTTACACAAGGAGATACTTACTACTCAGCTATTAAAAACGATGACATCATGAAATGTGCAGGCAAATGGATGGAACCAGAAAAGACTATCCTGAGTGAGGTAATCCAGACCCAGAAAGGCATGCATTACCATAAGAAGTATGTGGTCACTTATATGTGGATATTTGCCATAAATTACAGAACAACCATGTTACAAGTGACAGACCTAAAGGAGCTAAGTAACAAGGAAGGCCCAAGAGAGAACCCTTGAATCTCATTGAGAAGGGGAAATAGTCTAGAAATTGAGGAGGATAGAAGGAAGGGACTGGGTGAAAGAGGGGGTGGGAATGGTACCAAGAGGGGATCAAGTGGGAGAAGAACAACTGAAATGGGTCCTCAGTTCTGGAATGAGCTAGAAACTAAGGACAAGGGAGACTTCCAGAAATCTATGAAATTTACCCAAGATAAGAACCATAGAAGTGGGGGATAGAACCTGAAACAGCCATCTCCTGTAGCCAGGTAAGACTTCTTATGGAAGGACTGGGACACCAACCCAGCCACAAACACTTTACCCACAGTTTGTGCTGCCTACCAGATATGCTGGGGCAAAGATGGAGCAGAAATTGAGGGAATAGTCAGGCAGTGACTGGTCCAGCTTGAGACCCATGCCATGTGTGAGAATCCACACCTGACACTATTAATGGTACTCTGCTACCCTTGCAGACAGGAGCCTAGCATAACTGTCATCAAAGAGGCTTCACCTAGTAACTGATAGAAACAGATGCAGAGAAGCACAGCCAAACATTAGGCAGAGCTTGGAGAATCCTGCAGAAGAAGAGGAGGAAGGATTGAAGGAGCCAGAGGGGCCGAGGTCAGCAAGAAAGACTACAGAATCAACTAACCAGGGCCTGTAGAAACTGAACAGACAACCAGAGACTATAGCACTCTTTACATAATGTAACAGTTGTATAGAGTTATGCAGCTTGGTGTTTATGTGGGACTCCTAAAGGCAGAAACTGGACTTTGCTCTGACTCTGTTGCCTGCCTGTGGATAAGGGAATACCCTAATCAGGCTGCCTGATTTAGCCTCAATAGGAGAAGACACCCCTAGTGTACTAAAACTTTAATGCCAAGATGGGTTGATACCCTTGGGAGGCCTCTTCCTTGATAAAGAGAAAGGAAGGACTGGATACAAGGGAAGGGGATGTGAGAGGGAAGAACTGGAATGAGAAGACGGAGGAAAATCTGTGATGGGGATGTAAAATAAATAAATTAATTAATAAAATAGGTAATAGTTGAGATTTAATTGTACTTTATTTTTTTTTTTTACAAATCAAAACTTATTTTATTTTCTTCATCCAGCCAATGAGGAGAAGAACTTATAGGGCTCAAAATAACTATGTAATAAATAAGCATGATTTAAATCAGTGGATGTAAGAAATTGT
>NW_022196905.1:34320707-34354648 GCF_008632895.1 Mastomys coucha | reverse complement strand
AACTCAGAAATCTGCCTGCCTCTGCCTCCCAAGTGCTGGGATTAAAGGCATACACCACCACCGCCTGGCTTTGTGTTGGAATTCTGATGAAGACTGCATTGAATCTAAAGTTTGCTTTTGGTAAAATAGCCATTTCCACTATGTTAATCTACCAATCCATGGGCATAGGAAATCTTTCCATTTTCTGAGGTCTTCTTCAATTTCTTTCTTAAGAGATTTTATGTTCTTGTCATATAGAACATTCACTTGCTTGGTAAGAGTTACAAGACATTTTATATTATTTCTTGCTGTTATAAAAAGTGTTGTTTCCCTAATTTCTTTCTCAATAAGTTTATCATTTTATAAAGGAAGGGTACTGATTTGTTTAAGTTAATTTTATGTCCTGCTACTTTGCTGAAGTTGTTTATCAGGTGTAGAAGTTCTCTGGTACCATCTGCAAATAATGACATTTGACTTCTTCCTTTCCAATGTGCATCTCCTTGATTTCCTTTTGTTCTCTAATTGCACTAGCTAGAACTTCAAGTGCTATATTGAATGGATCGGGAGAGAGTGGGCAAACTTGTCTTGTCCCTGATTTTATTGGGACTGCTTCTAGTTTCTCTCTGTTTAATTTGATGTTAACTATATATTGCCTTGATTATGTTTAGGTATGTGCCAGGAATTCATGATCTCTCCAAGACTTTTCACATGAAGTGGTGTTGTATTTTGTTGAAGGCTTTTTCAGCATCTAGTGAGATGATCATGTGGCTTTTTTCCTTGAGTTCGTTTATATAATGTATTACATTGATGGATTTTCATACATTGAACCATTCTTGCATCCTTGTGATGAAGCTTACTCGATCATGTTGAATGATGGTTTTGATGTGTTCTTAGATACGGTTAGCATTAATTTTATTGAGTATTTTTGCATCGACATTCATAAGCTATATTGGCCAAAGGTTCCTTTTCTTTGTCATGTCTTTGTGTGGTTTATGTATTAGAGTAGCTATGGCTTTGTAGAATGAATTAGGTAGTGTTTCTTCTGTATCTTGTAGGCAGCCGCTTGGACGATAAAATCCAAGATGGCGCAGGTTCCCGATACACTGTAGCAATAGACGATTCCACTGTGCATGCGCCCCTCCCGAGCGGGTGTATACTGCGCACGCGCCTCTCCCGAGCAGGTGTATGCTAATGAGGGTTTGCCAGGGAACCAATCC
Organism: Mastomys coucha; assembly: GCF_008632895.1. NCBI lineage: Eukaryota > Metazoa > Chordata > Mammalia > Rodentia > Muridae > Mastomys > Mastomys coucha. The sequence continues at coordinate 34,353,452 of NW_022196905.1, read as the reverse complement.
AGGAGGACTTGGCAGCTCAAGCTCGGGTATATAAGGGGCTGTCTCCAGACAGTCAAGGCCACTCTACAGAAGCAAGCAGACCTGCAGCACCTAGGAAGGAGAAGAAGAAGAAGAAGAAGAAGAAGAAGAAGAAGAAGAAGAAGAAGAAGAAGAAGAAGAAGAAGAAGAAGAAGAAGAAGCAACATCAAGAAGAGCCAAGAAGAGCCGTGCCATCAAGAAGAGCTGTGACACTTAAGAACCTAGGAGAGCTGTAATACCTAGGTACCTTAAAGAGCTGTAACACCTGGGTACCTAGGAGAGCTGTAACACAAAAGAATATTCCTGAGTAAACCATCGAGAGAAGAAGTCTCGGTGTTCTGTCATCATTGCTGCTGGTGGGCAGCAGAGGCACAGAGTACAGTATCTAATTTGGGGATTAGTTTACAGAGTGTTGGTATTAGCTCTTCTTTGAAGGTCTGGTATGACTGTTTCTATTTCCTTAGCAGTCATGGGACTGTTTATACACTTTATCTGATCTTGATTTAATTTTGGTATGTGGTATATGTATAGAAAATTATTTGATCTATATTTCCATTTTTGTTGTGTATAGGCTTTTATAGTAGTTTCTGATGATTTTTCCACAGTTTATGTTATGTCTCCCTTTTCACTTCTTATCCCATCAATTTTGATACTGTCTCTGATCCCTTTAGTTAGTTTGACTAAAGGTTAATCTATCTTGTTGATTTTCTCAAAGAACCAGCTCTTGATTTTGTTGAGGTTATATCATTCTCTTTGTTTCTAACTGGTTGATTTCAGCCCTGACTTTGTTTCATTTCCCACCATCTATTCCTCTTTGGTGTGTTTACTTCTTTCTGTTCTAGTGCTTTCAGGTGTGTTGTTAAGTTGCTTGTATTGAATCTCTCCAATTTCTTTTTGAAGACACATAGTGCTATGAATATTCCTCTTAACACAGCTGCCATTGTGTCCTATAAGTTTGGGTATTATGTTTCTTCATTTTTATTCAATGCTATAAAGTCCTTGATTTCTTTATTTCTTTCCCAATCAAGTTGTCATTGAGCAGAGAGTTATTTCTTTCCCATGAGTATGTGGGCTTTTTGTTGGTTTTGTTGTTATTGTGTTCTATTCTTAGTTCATGGTGATCTGATAGAATGAATGGGATTATTTAAAGACAAGAAGTTTTATCTGTTGAGGCTTGTTTTATGTCCAATTATATTGTCAGTTTTGGAGAAGGTACCATGAGGTGCTGAGAGGAAGGTATATTCTTCTTGTTTGGAGGTGAAATGTTCTGTAGATATCTACGAAATCCATTTTGTTCATAACTTCTGTTAGTTTTACTGTGTCTTCATTGAGTTTCTGTTTCAGTGACCTATCCATTGGTTGGAGTGGGAGTTAAAGATTTCAATATTATTGTGTGAGAGTCAATGTGTGTTTTGAGCTTTAGTAAAGTTTCTTTTTTTAAAAGAGTTATTTATTATTATAATTAAGTACACTGTAGCTGTCTTCAGACGCACCAGAAGAGGGCGTCAGATCTCATTACAGGTGGTTGTGAGCCACCATGTGATTGCTGGGATTTGAACTCATGACTTTTGGAAGAATAGTCAGTACTCTTACCAGCTGAGCCATCTGTCCAGCCCCTTTTAGTAAAGTTTATTTACAAATGTGGGTGCTCTTGCAATTGGGGCATAGATGTTCAGAATTGAGACATTGTCTTGGTGAATTTTTCCTTTGATGAATATGAAGTGTTCTTCCCCATCTTGTTTGATAATTTTGGTTGAATGTCTATTTTACTGGATATTAGAATGGGACTCCAGCTTATTTCTTGGGACCATTTGTTTGGAAAACTTTTTTCCAGCCTTTTGAGCTGAGGAAATATTGGTCTTTGTCACTAATTTGTGTTTCTTGTATGCATCAAAATGCTGGATCATGTTTATGTATCCAGTCTGTTAGCCTACATCTTTTTATTAAGGAATTGAGTCTATTGATGTTGAAAGATATTAAAGACAGATGGTTGTTATTTCCTGTTATTTTGTTGTTGGAGGTGATATGTGTATGGTTCCCTTCTTTTGGGATTGTTGTCAAATGTTTCATTTCTTGTATTTTCTTGAGTATAGTGAACCTTATGTTACAGACTTCCTTCCAGTATCCTCTGTAAGCATGGATTAGTAGAAAGATATTGTTTAAATTCAGTTTTGTAATGGAATATCTTTGATTTCCATCTATGGTGATGAGAGTTTTGCTTGGTATAATATTCTAGGCTGGTTTTTGTGTTCTCTTAGGGACTGAATGGCATCTGTTCAGGATTTTCTGGCTTTTAGAGTCTCTTTTGAGATATCTAGTGTAATTCTGATAGGCCTGCTTTCATATGTTGCTTGGCCTTTTCCTCTTACACCTTTTAATATTCTTTTTTTGCTCTCTGGATTTAGTGTTTTGATTATTATGTGAAAAGAGCATTTTCTGTTCTCTTCCAATCTATATAGCATTCTGTAGATTTCATATATACTTATGGCCATATCTTTCATTAAGTTAGGGAAGTTTTCTTCTATGATTTTTATTGAAGATGTTTTCTGACGATTTGAGCTGGAATTTTTCTTAGGCTTCATCTTTTCATTGTGTCCTTAATTTCCTGGATAATTTGGGAAAAAGTTTTTTACACTTTGTAATTTCTTTGACCAATGTATTCTATGATAACTTCTACGCCTGAAATTCTTCTTCTGTCTCTTGTATTCCATTGTTGATACTTGCATCTGTAGCCCCTGACCTCTTTCCTAGGTTTTCTATTTCCAGGGTGGCCTCTATTTGTGATTTATTTATTATTTCTACTTCCAATTTTAGGTCATATTCCACTTTGTTTAATTACTTCATCTGTTTGATTGTGTTTTCCTGTATATCTTTAAGGTATTTATCTGTTTCCTTTTTAAGGGCTTCTACCAGTTTGTCTATGTTTTCATGTGTTTCCTTAAGGGGGTTCTTTATATCCTCCTTAAAGATCTCTATCACCTTTATAAGATAGGACTTTACGTCATTATCTTGTTTTTCTTTTCTTTTTCTTCTTCTTTTATTGGGTATTTTATGTATTTATATTTCAAATGTTATCCCCTTTCTTGGTTTCCCCTCTACAAACCCCCTATTCCCTCTCCCATCCCCTGCTTCTATGATGATGCTCTCCCTCCCACCCACCCACTCCCACCTCACTGCCCTGGCATTTCCCTACACTGGAGAATCTAGCCTTCACAGGACCAGGGCTTCTATTCTTGTTGATACCAGACAATGCCATTCTCTGCTACATATGTGGCTGGAGTCATGGGTGCCTCCATATATATAGTCTTTGTTTGGTGGTTTAGTACCTGGGAGCTCTGAGGGGAATGGTTAGTTAATATTGTTGTTCTTCCTATGGGGTTGCAAATTCCTTCAACTCCTACAGTACTTTCTTGAACTCCTCCATTGGTGACCCCATGCTAAACCCAATGGTTGGGTGCAAGCATCTGCCTCTGTATTTGTCAGGCTCTAGTAGAGCCTCTCAGCAGACAGCTATAACAACCTCCTGTCAGCAAGCACTTCTTGGCATCCACAATAGTATCTGGGTTTGGTGTCTGTTTATGTGATTGGTTCTCTGATGGGGCAGTCTCTGGATGGCCTTTCCTTTAGTCTCTGCTCCACATTTTCTCCCTGTATTTCCTTTAGACAGGGGCCCGTCTGGTTTAAAAATTTAGAGATGAGTGGGTGGGTGGCCCCTTTCCCAAACTGGGGGCCTTGCCTAACTTCTGGGTATGGTCTCTACAGGTTCTTCCTCCCCTTTGTTGGACATTTCAGCTAATCATCCCTGTTGGGCCCTGGTAGCCTCTTGCTTTCCTAGTATCTGGGACTTGCTGATGGGTAGCCCCAGTTCCCCATCCCCCGCTATTACACACCTCTGTTCAAATTCCTGACCCTCTGTGTATCATCCCTACCTCCACCATACCTGATCCTTCCCCCCTCCCCCTCCCCCTCTTCTCTTCCTCTTAAGTCCCTCCCATCATCTGCCTCCCATGAATATTTTGCTCCCCCTTCTAGGAAGACTGAAAACATCCACATTTTGGTCTTTCTTCTTCTTGAGTTTCATATTGTCTGTGAATTGTATGTAGGGTATTCTGACTGAGCTTTGGGGCTAATATCCACTTATCAATGAATGTATACCATGTGTGTTCTTTTGTAACTGGGTTACCTTACTCAGGATGAAGAATTGAGTAGGAATTTTGATGGGAATTGCATTGAATCTGTATATTTATTTGGGCAAGATGGCCATTTTTATTATATTAATCTTGCCAATTCATGGGCATGGGAGATTTTTCCATCTCCTGAGATCTTTGCTTTCTTTCTTCAAGGATCTTGTGCTTACCTCTGGCCATCTGGTTATCTTTGGTTTTAACTGTCCTGAGTATCTCTGACTTGAGCCAGCATCTTTGGAGGTAGGCAGTGCTGTCTCTGGTTATGTTGGGCCGCATGTGTCCCTGGTTACTGAGGACTTCCTGGGAAGGTAGGCAGGCTGTGCCCCTGATTACTTCGGATCTCCTGTGAGGCAGACATGCTATAGAGTCTGGGAAGATATTGGGCCACCAGTTCTGGAAACGTTGACTAGAAGGAAGGAGAAGCTTGTCAGGGCAAGTGGGCATAGTGTCAGCTGGGCTCTGTGTCTTGGGTTACCGCATATCAACCTAGTGGCAACCAAGTTGAAGTGTCTTGGCAGGGCTTAGGCTGGCCAAGGTAGGAAGTTGGGACTGGAAGAAAGGTGAGGGTCAGTAGGAAGGAGGACTGGGATAGCTGGGCCCCCTGTAGTTGTCCCATCTGGTGTGAGTATTTGAGCATGAATTTCATGTGTATCTTTGGTTATTGCAGACCTCCTGGGAGGCAAGTATGCTGGAGCATGTGGGCAGGTGTCAGCTACTGATATGTGATGTTAATTGTATTTGTTACCTCATTTTTCTATTTCCTTATTTTATTGAAAAGTGTTCTCTCAAAAGGATGGAGGAACACTTCGTTATTGATTCATATCTAGAGCAGGCAATATAATGTGTAGGAGATGGTCATTTTTAAGACTGTGACACTCTTTGCTCTTCAGATTTCTGTATGTGTCACCCTCTGTTTTAAACATGTTCCTCTTCTGCCACCTAACAAGATGGTTGCTATCCTTTTTTTTTAATTTATGTTGTTTGTATTCAAATTCAATAGCTCTCAAGATCCAACTGTCCCATTTTCAATGTCAAATGAAGACCATACAATTTTGAAATCTTATGTTTCATTTGTTTGTTTGTATGTTTTATAAATATTTTATTGATATTTTATGTTTCTTAGCCTTCTTTGAATTAGATGTGCCTGTGCAACAAGGGCTAGTCAACAACCGTTTAGATTGCATTACATCATTTTTTTTAAAACTGAAAAGTAAGTTGCATCTACTGATTGCTTTAATCATAGAATCTGTTCATGTTTCTAAAGCACTGCTGTATTGTTTAATTAATTAATTTATTTTTAACTGCTACATAAAAATCTAAGCATGACCTACTCTAATGTGGTGCCATGTCATACTCTAATGCATGCTTACATTATGAAATTTTTAAAGTGATCATGCACATGTCTGTCTCTCAGGTGTTTATCATTTATTTATGGTCAAAGCTTTCAAAATCTCCTTGTTTTAAATCTTATTAACATCTACTGCATTATTGTTATTTATAGCCGTTCTATTGTGCAATAAAACAAAAACAAAGCGTCCCACTTACAACTGCCTGTTTATCACCCTCTTCTTTTCCCATGCTTCCAGCTTTTAGAAGCATTGTTGTGCCTTCAATGTTTATGCAATCGACTTAATATCTTTCTATAAGGCACATTCTGTACATTTTGTTATTGAGACTGGTTTACTTCTCACCTGAATTTGATTTAGTTATAGACTGACACATTCTCGGAAGTCTAATCATCAGGCAAATGGATGATGATTATATTAACCAAGGAAACCTAGGGGTCCATGGCCATCATCATTGAAGCACATCTTTAAAAGAAAGTTAACGGGTTCACTCTGTGATACACAGTGTGCATGACTTCAAATGCAGATTCAGGAGTTCTCCACATGATACTTAATCACAGTAGGGATACATTTTAAGAAATGGTCCACTGGGCATTTTTAGTTATGAGAATATAATAGAGTATACTTAGACAAATCTATGCAGTATGAATAGTGCAATAGTATGATGTATGTTATAAAACATCATGTAACCCATATTTCTTTGACTGAAAGATTGTTATTATTGCTGCAAATACCCAATCCACTTTTTTTATTTGTATCGCTAAGATTTATTTTCCTACAAAATCTAAACTGGAGAGAGGATATGTAAGAGAACATTCTTTTGAACCACTAATATAGTCAATTAATGTACTTTTCAGCCTTTTTGTTTCTTCATAGTATTTGATAGAATACCAGACATTTCTTTTGCATCTTATGAATCAAAGCATAAGAAATATAAATTTAAAAATAATGAAAAGGATCTTGAAGAGACATCTCAGTGGTCAAGAGTACATATGACTGTTTCAAAGAACCCAGGTTCTGGCTCTACATCCACATATATCTCATAACAATCCATGTGTAACTCCAGCTCCAGAGGATTCAACACAGTGTTCTAAGCTCCATGGTCACTATGGACATGTGTGATGCACAAATGCATGTGATACAACTTATAATAGATAAATAGATAGATAGATAGATAGATAGATAGATACATAGATAGATACATAGATAGATAGATAGATACATAGATAGATAGATAGATACATAGATAGATAGATAGATAGATAGATACATAGATAGATAGATAGATAGATAGATAGATAGATAGATAGATAATAAAAGATGGAAGAGAGGAAAGAAGAAAGGAAGAATAGAAGGAAAGGAGGGAGGGAAGAAGGGAAGAAGGGATGAAGGATGGTTTCTAGCACCAGTTATGACTTTTCTTCTATTGAGCAGGCCTTGAGTCCAATTAAGCAACTGTTGGTTTTTGCCAAGTAATAAGTGCTCCTGTTGCACCATTAGAGGTATCTTGCTGTGCTGGCCATTATTGTAGTTTGTAGGTGTCACAGCAGGGTAGAGCTGTTGATTGCTTCCTTCCCTTGGCAGCTTGCACAACACCCTCAGATACTGTGAATGGTGCTCCACTGACAGGACGCTTTCAAGTCATGTCCAGTTCCAAACACTAAGTCCTGCATCCTGTGTATGACATGGTGTCTTCAGAAATCAAAACTAAGCAAAGGCAACAACAGAACAGTAGCCTGTTTTGTTTTAGTAGGCTCTTGGAGACACAGATCAACAACAAAAGGAATTTCTCATGGCTGCTACTACAGTTTTTTGTTCGTCTTTATTTCTTATGTGGAGCATCATCACATTGCTAGCCCAGTAGTGTAATTTTATTTAATATAATTTATTAATTATAAATTATACATATTAATTGCATATATTATATCTTAATCATAAACAAATATAAAACACTGTAATATGATTCCACACACCTCTGCTATCCCTTCATAGTATTATTTATTTCTTCTCAATCCCTTCTGTATTGACACCTTCCAATTAAGAATCCCCTACTGTTTTATAAAACATATTTTATGGCAAAATAGTATTTCTATATGAAATAATTATACATATATTACTGTATATTCCTCAGCACAGGGCTACAAATTTGTATCTTTTATTTTTCCACATCATATTCTTAATTAGTAATACAGTAGTGACTGGGGCACTTGTTTTGTTGGTAGAGATAAAAGCATCCTCTTTCTGCCAAGTGTTCCTGGAAGGCATAAACTGTATCACACACATAGTTTTTTGCTTATTTTCTATTGGGGGAATTAATAAGCACTATGTGATGTTTATAAAAAATGTGTAGCTAGAGTAGTGAGAAACTATGAGAATGACAAAATCAATGTAGATATGTAAAGCAGTTAAACATAAGCCTCTGTCTATTCAGAACTGAGAACATTAGCTAGGGAGTACTTCTTTATATTTAAAAATAAATAATAATGCTGATTTTAAGGGTCCACATTCTTTTTATTTCACCTAACCTTAACTATGACCAGATATGGTAGAAATATGAGCGATAATTATTTTGTATTTGGTCCTCAAAGAAGAATATCTGTTCCCTACTTAAGACTTTAGCCATGATCTACTTCACTGCAAATCTTTGCCTCAAATTTTCTCTATTCCCTAATGTGCCTTATCCAATACTGCTTACCATTTATGAAGCATTTACTTAGCAGTACTGAATTTCCAAAATGAAGATCTAGAGAGTAGTTAGTATATATGTTGTGGTAGGATGTTTTGGGTTCTCAGAACACCAGGTAATCTAAGATACTGAATGGACATTTGTATTGGGCCCAGTTTTATGAACAAAAATGGGGCCCAAAGAGGTGGTTCAAAGCACTTGACATGCAAGCATGATGGCCAGAGTCAGATCTCTATACTGACCTGTGTAACAAACTAGGCATGTTATCCACATTTGTACTCCTAGCCTAGAGGATGCTGAGTTGGAAACATTTCAGTGGCTTATTGACTGTCAACCACGCTTGACAATAAAAGCTCCAAATTCAGTGAGAGAATATGTCTTAAAGACATGAAACATGGTGTGATAAAGGGAGATACCAAATATCTTGCTCTGGCCTCCATGAGTAAATATGTTTCGTCTTCCATTGTAAGTCAAGCCAATTCTACAGATTAACTGGAAACCAGAGTTCTAAGGATCTATTTGCACTCTAGTTTAGTCAACAAAGATGTGTACTGCTTTTTTAAAAATTGTTCATGTCTAAATGTAGTCTATAATTTTTGCTTTTATTTATCTTTATTTAGTTTGGGAATCAAGCTATTAAAGGTCACAAAATGAGCTTGTAATATTCTCTATTACATGTAGTAACTTTGGGGTTGGTGCTCTTATTTCACCTTTCAATGTCTGGAAGAATTTGGTGCTTGAATTCATCTAGTCCTGAACTCTCATTACTTTGGCAAGAATTCCAATATGATTCAATATTAGTGCATGGTCCAGGTTTGTTTCAGTTGTTATTTTTATTAGATTTAGATTTAGTAGGTCATATTTCTCTATAAATTTATCCATTTTTTACTAATTTTCCATTTTTTAAATAAAAATTTAAACTATTCCCTAACAATGTTCTACATGTGACTAGAATTTGTAGTACTACACCTCCAATTTGTTGATTTGTGGATTACTTTTCATTTGCTTAACGAAAAAGTACCATTGATTTTTTTCAAATAAATAATTACTTGCTTTATTAAATAAAACAGGTAGATGTATTACATTTGGCTTTGGTAGGCATGGGCATGGGTTGTGGCAGTCGGAGTTCATGCAGAAGAGGGAGTATTCATCAGTAGCTGCTCAGTGAAGAGCAGCACAAGCTTTGAGATAAGTTCAGGAAAGCCAGAGTGCAATTCCTTCGCTCTCTCCAAGTGCACAAGGGTGGATGTTGTATGGAGTCCATTGACACTCATGTTTTCTATTCTTTAGCTTAAAATGTAGGCATTTATAAACATGTATACAATGCTTCTATATGCTAATATGCAATCTTAAAGCTTAGTATCTGCATTGAATGGAGATTCAACAGCCTGCAACCCACGATGAAGGAGAATAATGGAGGTTTTGTGGGTGCAGATGTTCATATACAGGCTGCAGCTTCCCACATATACAGGGCACTCTGTCATAGCCAATGTCAAGTTTTTTACTTTTACAGTTACTTGAACCTTAAGTGTAGGTGTTGTGTTGTGTTTGTATCAGTTGAGTTTAGATAACCCACGATTAATGTTTTTCTGCATTTTGACTATTTTAGGTTGCTGGGTATAATTACAACAGCAGATGTCATGTTAGTATGGATGGGGGAAATCTTCATATGCCCCCTGAAACAGATGATTAATTACTGCTGAGAAATAGAATATGTTTTTCTAGGGACTAGCCCACTGATAGATTATTCAACCCAAGTATACACACATACATACACACACACACAAACACACACACATACACACATACACACACAACTTAATGATTTCAAAAATTTATACATGTATATATGTGTGTATCAAATAACTACACATGTGTGTATATGTAACAATAATAATTGAAGAAGTGGTTTTGTATGTGAGAGGGAGAAGAAGACATGAGAAAGATTGGTAAATGGAGATGGAGGGATTGCAATGATGTAAATATTATATGTATAAAAGTAATTCCTGGAAATAATAAAAATCATGTAAAATCAAAATGAAATTAAAAAATATAAAAACAAGATTAAGAAGAATATGGATTCTTTTTTTTTCTTTTTTTTTTTTTTTTTTTTTTTTGGTTTTTCAAGAAAGAGTTCTCTGTGTAGCCCTGGAACTCAGACTACAGACCAGGCTGGTCTCAAACTCAGAAATCTGCCTGCCTCTGCCTCCCAAGTGCTGGGATTAAAGGCATGCACCATCACTGCTGAGCTTAAGAATATGGATTCCTAAGGCTTTAGCATATAATACCTGTGTTCAAGAAATCTCTGCCATTACTCCTTCTAAGAATGCTGTGTGCAGAATAAGAACACTTAAGGAGTGTCAATAAGATGATTACTCATGCCTCTCCTCTGTCATTTACTTTTGCTAACAATCCTTTGAAGCTTATGTGGTTCAGTTAATTACAAGTCAAAAACCTGAAGTGCTAAGAATTTAACAAAATTGCTTAAATTTCTAAGGCCATATCTAAAGTGAAAGGCTATAATTGCAAAAAATCCTCTCTACTTGAGAGTATGCAGGATAAAGTAACTCTTCTCTCATGAGTGCAACGTTGGTTTAAACAGATTCTTCTCTGGAGAAATAGATATAAGATGGTAGCTGCCAGACTGGATGTATCATCTTGCTATCTTGCTTATTCTGAGGGAAGGAACAAAGCCATGAATCCTATCTTGAGGGTCCCATGTGAATGAACTCAGAAATATGTCTTCCAAAACTTTCTACTAGCTACTCAAATGGGCTCAGAATATCTTCCCCTGCCTACCAGCTGGTTCAGAAATAGATCGTGTCCCACAGGATGTTTGAGAGTATTGCATCCAGGGTCCATAACTTGATTACAGATTTATGAGAGAGACAGAGTCAAAGCAACCCTGGCAACCACTGCCCAGGTCCAAATCACAGACACTGTAAATTAATAAAGAGTTTTATTCTCAGTGGCTGAGTTTGGGGAGAATTTGATGCACATCAATAACTGAGACAAGATTCAATATTGATCAAGGTACTGCTTTTTTATAGTAATGAAGTAGAATTAATAGTAAGTGTCATTTTTCTAATTACTTTACAATTTCCGATAATGCGAATATTATGCAAATTCCCAGTAAAGAAATTCTGTCCACAGTTTCCACTCTAAGGAATTCACATATAAAATACAAAGATAGGTGTTGTGACATGTATGAATCATGGCATAATTTACTAATTTTAAATTTAACGTTGAATATTGTTTAGCTGTCAGGTTGATAATGGAATTAATGGATAAGCATAGATGACAGATTTATTCAGGAAATTAAACATGTTGACTTTAGAATAATTGATTTGGTGAGTGGCTGGAAATGAGTATTGAGAAAAAGATAGAGATAATGTAGGTGTTTGAATTTTGATTTCAGATACCTGGAAAATGGATTTCAGAAAGCCTTCTAGCTAATTATGGCAAAACTAACAGAAACAAAATGAGGAGAAAAATAGAACAGGCTCTCTTTCTCTTTCAGCTCATAGATTTTGGGTTGGCTTCTATGGATTCCTCTTTTTCCATTCTCTCCTTCTTTGGTCTTACTTCTCTGAATATTCAAATACATGTCCCTTTTAGAACACAATTGCTTCTAGGTATATCCATGTCTGTGACAGGGGCAACTGTTCCACACTGAGGTGTGATGTGGCTGCACATTAACAGACATGACAGCTGGTCTCAGGAAAGTACAGATGCTGAAGTAACTTTTACTTTCTAATTAAAGGTGCCTACCTCTTCTGTATAGTGCATAAGATAGAGAGTTTACTAATTTAAATATAAGTGGAGATGTATGGCTTCCTTCTTCTGGGGAAACTGCTGCAACAGTACAAGTATAAGTCAAGGGAGAGGCTTCAGGTGAGTAACAATTGAGTTTCTGCATTATGTCTTTTTTTTTGTTATTTTGACTGTGTGTGTGTGTATGTGTGTGTGTGTGTGTGTGTGTGTGTGTGTATGTAAGATAGTGTGTGTGTATGATGTATAAATATATGTTTGACTATTGTGTTATACTATATTATTATATCTGGGAGGATATCTAGACATTGGTACCAAGAGATCATTGCTATTTTGGTGATTTCTGCCAGCTTCACAGTTATCCAAATCACATTTATGAGCTGATTTACTTTAGACAGCTAAGTATTTTGTTCTTCTCAGAACAGCCTGACATTAGGAAAACAACGTCAGTTTTTGGCAATGTTCTTATTGAGGTAAAATATGCACAACAATATCAACCTTTGAAAAGTTATATATTTATGTTTTATGGGTATAGTATATTCCTTTTTATATCTAATTTTTACCCACATTTCAAAGTGTCTCAACAGTGTACTCTTTTCCATGCTTGCATAATATTTCACTGTGTAGTGCTATCACAGCTTGTTTACACATTCATATGTTGAAAGGCATCGCCTGTTTCTACCTTTAGGATACTAGGATGGGTCCTTAAAGTTTCATCAGGCTTTCTGTTATATAATACACTACAGTTCAGGAGAAAAAGATAGGGCCTGAAGTATCTACGAATCTCCTCTATGAATATAATCTGCTCACTTTCACTGATATTTAGTTTTATTCTCTCTACTGTATCTTGAATTTGTATAAGCCCTTGGTATACAAAGGACATTCTGTTATTTTCTGAATAAATATTATGTTTTATTTTCTTACCTAATATTACCAATGCAGCAGTCAAAAGCCTTCTCAGATAACCATTTCAGTTTTAAGTAAGAGGGCACCATTATACTCCAAAACGCGGTCTATGATTTGCTTAAAATATTCTCATTCCTACTTTATCTTTTATGAGCTCCCGTGCTTTATAAAGTCACCTACCACCTACCAGTTTATGACTTGTTTACTAAAAAGACTTTGGAGTTATTTCCATGGGAGGTTGCTACACTAAGCAATGGATTGCCTCCACAGTCTTGAGATATCTTCCTGTTTCCTGGTATTGTTAGTGATTCCCCTTGTTACCAGCCTGTTTTATATCTCTCTGTCAATTATGTGTCATGTGTTCTGAATAATGTAAGAAGGGGCTCACAGCAGCACGTTGAACAATGGGAGACTTACGGCATGCTGCTCTTATTTGTTATTTAAACTGAACCCAGTGGAAAGACAGAGTTTGTATTTTCCCTCTTAGTGTTATTTTTTTCCATTGTAAGCACACAGAACCAAAAGATTTCTTTGAATTATAAGGTTATTATTAAGAAGGAAAATAGCCATAATATCTAAGCTCACACAAAAATTATTCATTCCAGAGTTGCCTTACAGTAAGTTTTTTTTTTCTAATGGTTAAAATCTTGGTTTGACATTTCATTTGAGTCATAAAATAATTAATGGCCCTGTATCTAAGAGTCTCTTTGCTGGTTTTTGTTCTCTGGTTTGAACGCGAGTCTGAAACTTCCAAAGGTCTGAGACTGAATCTTGTTCTTTTGTTTTGTTTTGTTTTGTTTTGGCTTTTTGTACTGAACATGGAATCTAGGGCTTCATTCGTGCCAGTCAAGCAAGCCATCACTAAAGTAAAAGCCAGGCCTTAAATACAGTGATATATAAATTCTGGTAGTTATCAAACCAAAAGGAAAAAACAAAAGTAGTAACAACCAAAGTGTTTTAAGCCCCCAACACACCTCTAAGAGTACAAAAGATATTTTGTTTACTTGTTTAGGAAGAAAAATAGAATAAGGATGGGTGCATGCATTATATATAACTGGCATTTAGTGGCATGAACAGTTAGTTATGTGTCTCAGTGGTCTTGCCAAGTTGAGTCTCCACAGACCTTGGTGATGAGTATTTAATTAGCAGAAGCAATATAGTCAGATGGGAAATCTTCTGATCCAAGACCTCCCTACTTTTTCCTCTGCTTTTCACAGCAAATCCAATAAGTACATCATAGAGAGGGAATCTATCTCAGAACCAATAGGATGTGAAGCACAACTTAGATCTTTCAGCTTCTCTCCTCCATAAGCAGAGGACTTTCAGAGAGTGAAGTACCTGCCCTAGAAGCTACGCAGGTCAATGCCAGTGCTCATTAATTTCTAACCTTCTTGTTTTAAAATGACCCTTGATATCAAATACTCTTAGAAAAGAAGAACTTCCCAGGGCACTTACTGCCACTTTATGGCAGATGCAAAGGTACTGTTTCCTGTAGCATGAAACACATATGACATCAGTTCCTATCAGTTTTAAATTGTTTGAAGGGGAGATATGTAACATGTCTTTAGACTTCTCTCCTCTGGAGGCTCCATATTCTACCACTTACCCCTTTAACCAGAGCTCTGTCCATGTACTCTTTGCCTTGCTTTTCATATCCTGTCTTGCAAAGGCCTTCCTGGTTTTTCATATAGTACAACTAAAATTAAATTTATCATTCCCAGGATGCAGAAGTCATAGCGTACCACAGGATTATAGGTCACATATATTCTTTTTTTTCTTTTCCTCTTCACCTTACAATTTAATTTTATACATGACTCTTCAAAGGACAGTTTTCTTACCAAGTAATTTTGATGGCTAGAACTTGATTTGCTGTTAAAGCCTTCTGCTATAGCTTTCTACTCAGAAGCTGAGCTTTCTCCAGACTCATCCATTTAAAGGTCACAGTTGACTCCATTGCTTAGTCCCTGACTTCTCAAAGTCAAGCCTCCATCAGGAAACAGGCATTTCAGATGGGAACCCTGTCCTTACTTTGTATCTGTTTCTTTTCCCCCTTTTCTCTCCTTTTCTCTCCTTGTGCTTTTTGATATACAGTGATGGATTCTATTTGCCAGGTATTCTAAAAGACACTCAGCAAATAAAAACATCCAAATAAATATGCAAATTACACATTCCTATATGAAGAATTCACTGGGTCAGAGAGAAGACAAAATTCAGCTAGCAACGAGGCCACAAACATAATACCCAGTAGATGGAGTGTCTCATAGTACATATTGTTTTTTTGTGAGAAAGGAGGTTAAAAATAATGTACTAAGAGTTCCAACTCACTGATCTGTTGAATTGCCACCTAGTGGGGAGAAAAAAAATCAATGCCTGGCTGCTCACAGCAACATGCTACAAAATCAAGAAGAGCACACTAATTGATTATCCAATATCAAGGGGTTAGCTCTGCAAAAATAAACATGAAAAAGACAGTATATGTACTAAGCAGGTTGTGTTCCGTTACTTAAGAACATACAGACACTCACACACACATGGAACAACAGTTAAAGAATAGGAGCTCATACATTCTAAAGACAGCTTTGGTGGGAGAAAGAATGAGGATATGATGGGTTGTAAAGCCTCAAAATATTTTTAATTAAAAAAATCAAAGGTAAGATATAAAGTGAGTCTTTTTCTAGGATAGTTAAGAGAGAACTTCTGAACAAGTTATTGAAGCTTAATTTTGAAGTATTGACAAGTATTCATTAGAAAAATGGAACATATTGCAAATTTGGAATATCACAAAGCAAAAATTATAAAGTCAATTTATTCTTCAAAAGATTTGGAATGAAACAAAATCAGTCCTTATAGTACATAGAGGTAAGAGTTTATGGGTCCCTAGGCCACTGTTGCGGGTTTCTGGAAAAACATTAGGAAGTTCTTTGTTAATTCACAAAAGAGAACATAAGACAGGAAGGTGGAAAAACTTTTCAAAAATGAGCCAAGAGAAGAGGATTAAGAGGATCATGTGTAAGGTTTTCAGAAAAGAGAGATGAGTACTCACTCTTTGGTGAGGAAAAACCCATGCAGCCTTCTGCTCAGTATCTTAGAAGGCTAACACAACATTATTATGTCGCTAATGAGGTGAAGGAAGAGCTAAAAAGAAGGTAAGTCATTGACTGAATGTTAAAAGCTTGTGTGGAGCAGGAGACAAATGTTAGCACATCATTCTTAATTCATTTTTTTATAACTCAAAAGATTGAGTGTTTCTTCCTGTTTCTCTTTCAAGATGAGTGTGTTGTTCTGCATAACTCACATTTGCCTTTTGTACTGGTGCCTTTGTCACTCTTTTCTGCTCAAGGTTTGTGCCTTTAGTCATTTCCACCTATGACGATGTACTTTCTAGTGTAGTGTCACGTTAGTTCTCAGAGCAACCCCATGGGTAAGACAGCGATGCTATACTTATTATGTTTGGGACAGAAAAAAAAGAAATGTTTAACAAGTTAAGTGACTCTATCAAGGTCATCAGACATTTAAGGGAGAAACGGAAGAAAAAACCCTTCAATGCATTTACTGCCAAATCAAAGATTATTTCAAATTCTAGCTGCATTTTAAAGCCCTGCCTGTATCTCAGGGCTACCAGGCAGTCTTTTGAAATATAATTTACAACTAGGGAAGCTTTAAATTTGCAGAAAAAAAATGAGAGGATAATGAAGAAAACCTTCCAGACACTTTTTTCTATTGTTGCTAATGTCACATCTGTATGGAAATTTGTTATCATCAATTAATAAATACCATGACACCATGAACCAAAGGGTGCATGTTATTTACACTGTCTTAGACTTTTACCCCAAATCCCTTATATGTCCTGGGATGTCTCATATTATTAAATCCCATAAGGATCCCCTTGGGTATGACAATTTCTCAGAAGTCAGCATAGCAGATTTCTGTTGACTGTGACCGAATCACCTGGGCTGAAGTACTAGTTCTTGGATTCCTCCACTATAGAGCCACTCTTTTTCTCCTCTCTCTATCCTATGCAGAAGGAATGAGTAGGAGCTAATATTTCCCCTTACTGAATACAGGGAAGCTTCAGAAATCCCACTGTATAAGACATTTGCTCTCCTTTTCATATTTTTGTTCACATAAATACATGGTCTCAGAGTTATTGATTTTATACTTTGAGTCATAACTTAATATTACCTAACACTTTATTCAAATTGCTCTTCATTTGAGGCTTGGTACAAGATTTAAAATAATAAAAAACAAATTTAATTTCAAGATTATCTTTGCTGGTAAGTATGCAAGCAGCTGAACTTGCTCTATCAGCCTTGGATTCTGAAAACTATCTGTATTTGCTTATGATTTCCAAAGAGTAGATTTATCCTTTAAAAAATAACCATTCATTTCACTTGTACTAGTTCTTGGTAATTTCATACACGTATAATGTGTTCATCAATATGCACCCCAATTTATTCTCCAGTCCCTTCTGAATCTCTCTTGCCCCTCAACTCTCCCAAAATAATGTGATTTTTTCATAGCCCACTGAATCCAATCAGTCCTTATGTGCATGGTTGTAGTGCCATCCAATGATGCATGGATCTCCGAATGGAAACTACTTCTCTGAAATAAACTGACTCTTCCTACCCCAGTAGCCTTCAAAGGTGGAGGCTCCTCAGCAATTGTGGAATTTGTTCTACATAGACCATCAGATCAACTATGAACGAAGGTTTCTGTTTACATATTCCTTTTACTATCTATTTTTAAATTTCTCTTTTCCTATTAATGCAGTACTTAGAACTTCCAGTCCAGTGTTGAGGAGAAATAGTGATGGGGTTAGCTGTGCCTTCCTCTACAGCTTGGACGGAAGAACCTAGTTTATCACTATTAAAAGACATGTTATCTGTAGGACTTTAATTGATGATGCTTGTTCACTAAAGACCATTGTTCTTCTTTCTTAATTTAATGAGAATTTTTATCATGAGTGAGTATGAGGACTTTGTCACTTGCCCCTCCTACATTAGCAAATACATTTTTTTCCTTTTAAAACTATTGATTTACCCTCGGAGCTCCCAGGGTCTCAACCACCAACCAAGGACTGCACATAGAGGGGTCTGATTGTTCAAGCAGCATGTGTATGGTAGAGGATTGCAAAATCGATCATCAATAGGAGGAGAGGACCTTGGCCCTGTGAAGGTTCTGTGCCCCAGTGTAGGGGAATGCCAGGGCCAAAAAGTGGGAGAGGGCAGGGTGGCAGGCATGGGGAGGGGGGAGGCAACAGGGGTTTGTTTTTGTTTGTTTTTTTGTTTTTTGGAGGGGAAACTGGGAATGGAGAAATTCGCATATAAATAAAGAAATAAAAAAGAAAAAAAAAACTATTGATTTATTTTCAGCTTAAATACTTAGGCTAAGCTCATTTGCGAATGGTGATACAGTAAGTGGAGAGTGGTTGCCTTTTTTAAAAGTGTTTAGCTTAGGAGAGACATTACTCTGTGATTTTACACTTTTGTGTTGTCTTTGCCTGGTTTTGGACTGGTTCAGTTTCCTGGCAGAGATTATAGTTGACTTTTTCCATAAATATTTGTTATGATTTACTATGAATAAAATATCTGTCTAGTCCTTATGCTTTCAGAAGAGATTTAGTTATCTCTTTAATTTTTTAATAAATTAATATTTGGTACATGTTTTTATACATCATTAAATTTGTGGACATAGAACATTCCATAGCATTCTGTTTATCTTTTAAGAGCTATGAGATCAGTAGCAAAGTATTTCCTTTATTTTAAATATTAGTATGTATGATCTTTGATATTTTTCAATAAAATTCCTTTTTATCTTAACTGTTTCTATTGATTCTGTATTTTTATTTCATTGGTTTCTCTTCAAATTTCATTTAATTTCTTATAGTTGCTCTAAGATTACTTTCTCCTCTATATAGTTTTGTTTTTAAATCTCAGGTCCAAAGAAATAATCTAGGGTAGACCCATCCCTACAACATTGCAAGTTAATGCTGCATCTTCCAACACAATGATCTGTTTCATAAGTAGTGTAAACCAAAATCCAAGGGACTAAGACATTTTCTGGCTGTCTATACAGCTGCCACCTATGAATTTTTTTGGCATGTGTTCAATGTGTAACTCTAATAAAGTGTTTTTTCTTACTGTAGTGGCTGTTCTATGGCATTAGTTGGTTCATGCTTATAAGAAATACTACATTAACATTTTCCTTGCCTTGGTCATACTTAGCAGCATATGACTCTAAGTGGAGAGTTAATGAATATTCTCTTAATGACTCCTGGTTATGAACTAAAGATAGAAAAAGAAAGAAAGAAAAAGCAATTCTTTTGAAGTAGAAATATAAAAATTCCCTCCTGACTGTATTTCTAGTGGAAAAGAAGATAATGGGTAATGAGGAAAGCAGATTATAACAATAAACACTGGAAAAAAATGTCCCTCCTCCAGAATCACACGAAACCTCTGGAGGGATGATAATGATCAGATTTTTGTCCCTGCCAAAGATTCATATATAGTTTGAAATGTAACAATGATGTGATAAGGTCTCTTCCACTGTGATCCACCCTTGGTTTGCGGGAGAGAATATGGTCCTAAAGCCCATATCTATTTTATTTAGGTGTGAAATACAACTACGTATAAAATCAATGTCTTTTGGAGAGTACCAAAAGTTGATTTTGTAATTTAAATGAGCCCTTTCCTGAAGGAGAAAATAAGTTAATTTCATTTTGATATATACACACAGAAGTAAATAGACAATGCCCATTCCTAGAGTCATTGTTTCTCCCAAATGGAAAACATCTCTTTATATGTTACAATATATTTAATCAGCCCTTGACTCTTCTTCCTGAGGGCAACTAAAATAAACTGTCCAGGCCATTATTTCCCTTTGAGTATTTGAGATAAACAGCAAATATTGTAGCTCATCAGATTCGTTTTATCAGAATATCACATGTCATTTAATTAGTTGGACCAGAACTTATTAAGATTTCCATTCACTCACAAATATTCTGGAAATACCCATTTGGCGGCAAGCTCTAGGTTATGATTCTACTTTTAGCATGAGTCTTGAGTCTACAGGTACATAGACATCCCTCTACTGAAGATGGGAATGCTGAATACATGTTTAGCACATGAGTAGCATTCCTGGTCATTTGTTTTATATGTTTGGAAAGAGTCTCACTGATGTATCCTATGATTGAATTTTCAGTCCTCAAAAATGTGGAGACATATATGTGCTGCTAAGGCAGCTCCAAGTCCATTTAAATATTAGTTACATTATTTGGGTATAAAAAAAATAGCTGGAGAGTCTCAGTGGTAAAGAGGATTTAGTACTATTAGTTCCTTTCCTAGCACCCAAGTCAGACAACTCACAACTGCAAGTAATTATAGTTCCAGCAAACCTTAAATCCCTTCCTGTCTCCATTGGCACCTGCATACATATAGAACACACAAACCCATGCGGGCACCCACACATATAAATAAAATCAAGATTTTTTTTTTTTTTAACGAACATCATAGGTGATGTTCTTCAGTCTCTCAAAGATAAAAGTTATTTAAACATGGCATACTCAAAACTGATCCAGATTTTCCCTTAGTGAATGTGAGATATAACTTTTCTTTTTTATACTACTTGACAAACATTTGTTGTGTGAATAAACAGGCCAAAAGTAAATAGGTTTTAATAGTGTTGAGGGAATATCGAAATCATATGCAGGACAAAATATGGTGCATGATCAAGGAAATTTCTTGCTTCAGAAAATTGAAATGGGATCAGGCATGAGCTATTGTAGAAATTAGTACACACTGTCTGTGTAGGCATTAAAGAAGCATTAAGGAGAAGCTTTAAAGAAGCAGTAAAGAGAGGTAAGCACTAAAGAAACCTGACGACAATCATATTTGGCACTAGAATAAAGCTGGTAAGGATATAGATCTCACTGGGACAGGTCCACAGAATACTCAGAAAATAACCTTGAATATTTAAAGAGGAAGTGAGATGAGGTTCAAAATACATGAGGGGATTAAGGAGGGATTAAGTTGCCTGGGTAAATATAGAAGAGGCTCAGTGTTAGTGGGTCTCCTCCTGTGATCCGTCATTTGCTCCTAGAGTTCTCAAGGTGCAGAGGAGCTGAGGAGCATGATTTCTGGGAAGTCAGTTCTCTATTAGGAACCAGAAGCCTAACTGGCTTTATGGAGACGTGGCCTTTGTCTCTATGGAACTGAGTAGGCTCAAGCCTGATTGAATAGGGAGCAGCCCCATTCCTGCTGTGATCTCTGAGATCTGTCAGAGGTATGGTCATTGTTTTACCATCTCTCAAATGGCTTTGAAACCAACACATGTCCACTGAGATGCTTAAGTAATGTGATTGCTAAGATGGTCTACTATCAGAGAATTAAGCAGAAAGTTCAACCAGGGGTGTTGTGCAGTGCCTAGCACATGATGCTCAGCTAGTGTTATTTGCAAGTGTATCCTCTGACCTTGAGGATCATGTTGTTTAGTTAAGGCTAAACCCTAGTTCTCGAATGAATAGAAAAGTCGGATGTGGCAGAATAGATGAGAAATTGTGTTTATAAAATGGACACTATAATGGGGCAAGATGAGAATCCAAAGGACATTTTCAGGACAATCACAAATGTATAACCTTCTATAACATACAGAAAGGGAACAGGAAGGTGTCTTCCAGGAGAGTTACCTAGGGTTATTTTTGAAAGGCAAGAGCAGAAGGTCTATGTTTAAAAAGCACTGTAAAAATAAATAATTGTTAAAATCAGCTTTATTCCTAGCAAGCAGTATCAGAAACTTTCAATAAATGAGTCTTTGTACAGATATGTTAAAACATGATAAAATAATTTGTCTATATATTCTCCTCTTTCATAGCTCCTTGCCTAAAATAAGTCTAAAACAATCTGGAAATTTTCCCATGTGTTACGGAATAGATAAAGCTTTCAATTCTCTTTCTTAATAGGAAAACTTTCAACAAAATACTACCAACTGCATCTCCTTTCGCTCCCTCAGCTCTGTACAAGTCTCCAGTAAGCTTTCATCAACCCAGACCTAGGTTCTTAAGTATGGTCAGGGCTTGCATCTCTTCATTAGCCTGCCTGTAAGAATTGTCCAAATGATTTCAGAGTGTTTAAACTAAAACAGACTCATCAAGCCTTCCACACCCCAATAAAATATAACTTCTACTACACAAAAGTATATAACTCTGAGGCCTAGAAACCCACACCCACCACCATGAAATGGAGTCACAAGAAAGAATGAGACAGAAGATAGTGAAATAATAATTCTTTGAGTTTTCAATTCCCAGAACCCACATTAAACAAACAAAAACAAAACAAAAGAAAAACCCAGCATGATAACAAATACTTATAATGAAATTACAAGAAATTGAGACAAGTATATTACTGGGGTGGGATGGAGTTTGGGGGAGATGTCATTAACAACAAATTAAAACTATTTGGAGAACTCTGGGCTACTGAATTGTTTCAAAACACAAGCAGCTACCTAAGGGATAATGAGGAAGTTTGAGTTTTGGATTACACACACACACACACACACACACACACACACACACTGCAGAAGTTATAAAACTAAACTTCACTGCACCAGTCAGCAGTGTCATTTAAAGCCTTTCATCTTCAATGTAGTTTAACTCAGTTTACACTAAAATCATGGTCCCCTGAAGCAACAGTCCTAATGAATCTGTCTCGCTGTTTTCACATGTGTCTTGTTGGTAAGTTTTCTTTTACACGCTCCATCTACATAATTATTTTTCTCCCCTTTATTTGAAGATCACCAATACACAGAGGGCAATCTACAAAACTTGCTGAGAAACTGAAAGATACAGTGTTTTACTGAACACTGCTGGTACGTGACAGCAACCTAAGAGCAGTATTGGCATCCTCTCTGGCTTTCTTTTTATCATTAGAATTTGGTTTTGCAGTGATCAGTGCATCCTCTGTTGGCTCTTACTTGACAGCAGCTGCAAGCACAGCAGTTCTTGCCTTGCAAAGTGTTCTTGCCTCCTGCAGAGGAGATTTCCTCTCTTATCCTAGCGCCTTCTGAAGATCAAACAAAATGACTCCCTCGTCCATTTTTTTGTAAATCATGCTCATTTAATTTCCAATTTCTTCTTCATCTTAGAAGTCTTTTAACAGAATACATGGTGGCATATTGTAATGGGGAATAGAAATGGGATCAAAGGGCCATCCTTGGTTGAACAAGCAGAATGTATTGGTTTTGCACTGTTTGATTTTTCCTGAAACTTGTGGATATCCAGGCATAGAATTTTCGGAAGAAAATGGCTTGGTGCTCTCACACACATAGCTTTTAAACAATGTGTTAGATTCTTCAAAATGTGTTGTTCTTTAAGACTTCTAATAACCATTGTTTTTACAGAACCCAAAGATACAGAGGGAGAACACATATTCCCTGCCTCAAAGAACTCACAAGTTGATAAGGAAACAGTTGGGACGTTAGAGAATGACCAGATGCATGCAAGAGGCACAGGACTTGCCATGAGCACTCACACAATGAGGGTCCTAGACATTAGAGGTATGGAATATTCTAGAATTCTCTATGAGGATTTTAATGACAGATTCCTTCATATGAAATGACAATTATCTATAACAATCAGCTCAAGAAAAATAAAGGCTTTATTTTAGCTGCCAGATAGTCACAGGGATTAGACCTGTTCTCTACACATTAGTGTAACAGCTTATTTGTCCATGCTGGCTTTGCTCCCATATAAAAGGTCAGAGCATGTCTGCCATCTGGCCTCTACTAAAAGCTTTCAGAAGTGACCTGTCAAAAGATGCAGCTGCTAAGTGGAAAGGATCAGTTCTTCAGAATGCACAAATGCACTAGAATAGAATCCAACCTATTGTGACAGTAAATGATAGGTAAATAAACCCAAAATTGTAAATAATAGACGTGTACTATCTGAGTGTCTTTTGCAATCATTTGATGCAACTCCTAAAGCTAACTGTAAAGAGGTGGAAACCACTCTTACGGCAACATTAATGACAGACCAAGAGAATATTGAGAAGATCTAACCTAGATTTAGGGTTAGACTCCATGACAGGTAATGTAAATTCTTCCATAAGTTCCAAGTTTCCTTCAAAGTGAATGGGCTCTATTACTATTAAAAAGAAAACAAACAAAAAAATGTCCCTGTTGTCTTCTATCTTGCCTCCGCTCTGGGAATATGGATTATGCATCTTCTTGGTGCATGGGTTACAGATATGATATGCAGAATTAAGACACCCTGTCTTCGAAGCAGGCTACCTGTGCATAACTTTTAATTTTGATAGTAGTCTGTGTACTGGACTAATTTGAGAACTCTGCTACACTATGAGTAGTTGTATGTGCTCCAAGGCTGTTTGGATGAGAAGTGAAAGTTCACATCCTGTTTAGAAGACCCACTTCACCAATATCATTCCTAGTTGTTGTAACATTTTGGCTTCTTTCTAGGACTTTGGTGGTGAATATTTAATACATAATTCCAGGGAGAAAAACAAAACAAATATATAGATGAGCAAACATTCCACATCTGTAGCACCTGGAGTTCCATGCTGTAAACAACTCAAGCAAGGTTCACTTCATCAACACAAATGGATGAGAATTAAGAAGACAGGCACCCAAGTACAAGTCAGTTCCCAGTTTTGCTACTTTCACTTTGTTTCACATAGATACAGGACCGAATCAGAGATGAAGGGCAATTGGTTATTTTCTCTTCCATTGCACCACGCAGACTTGCATATTCCCAATAAAACAGTTTCACATTATATCATACCATCATCAGAGGCTAAATTCCCACTACTCTTTACACAAATGAACCTTGTAAACAATGTATGTGATACTTACAATATATATGATATTTATACAATGGGTGATCATATACAAATGCATATGCAGTATTACATACACATGTATCAAGAGCTTCAAAACTTAATAAGCGTGATTGTATGCATATTTTATCTAACTGAGTTAATTTTTGAAAGCGTAACTTAGTTATGTTAAATAAACAAAACCAAAAAATTAGTTGCAGTCTCACACAGAAAGTCAGCCGGATGGTAGAGATGAGGTGTTTCTCAACATACAGTTCTCCAGTTCTGCATATCTGCTTACTTCTATGAAAAATAGCTATTCAAATGTATAAATCTGTCTTGTCTGTAGTGATTGTCTTTTATATATATGAAATTCCATTGATTCCTTCTATGGCATGTTTTAATGGGTCAAAATTACATCCTACCTGTCCATGGCAGCAAATAGCAAGCAGATGAGAGTAGCATTTGCTTTATAATTAAGGCATTGCTCAGACACTGAAAGCTCTTAGAAGACTGACCCTCAATTAGCATCCTGAACTTCTGCCATTTTAATTGACTATCTAACCTTTCTATTTTAAACAGAAGTTTATTTTTTTCCTACAGCCATGCCCTCTGTTTATCACCTTCCCTATGCAATACTGTGAATTTCATTGACATGAAAGTATTTCCATCACTGGCTTATCATTTAAATTCTGAAGTCCTTTTATATGATAGAGAATATTTATATCTATTTTTATACTTGAATGTGATCATCTGATAATTAAATGCATTTTAATCATATGAAAGTAGGTTTGAATATAGCTCAGTGGTAGCACATTTACCTAACTGCTTCAAGTCTAAGTTCAATTCCAACTCTGTAAGAAATGATAAACAGTGATCTCCAGGAATAAACCAGTGTGCTCACACATTTTTTTTCCACACACAGGTACGCATAAATGAAGAAAGTGGTATTTTTAGCCAACTGGCAAAAGCGTTTACACTCAGATGACTGCAATCCCTCTCCTAACTGTCGCTGCAGGGCTCTAAGTGTTCCTATCAACAGGGCAGCCTTGGCTGGAAACATCTGAAACTGTTCTTTTTGAGAACTGCTGTTGGTACTAACTCTTTTCTATACTAACCAGTGACAAGTCTTGGCAAAAGTTGGCCCTTTGAGAGTTCAGTGAATATCTCAAAACTGCCACAAGCACTTGGAATCAAGAGTGCAGCGCATGGCTGTTAGAAACACAGTGGATACAGCTTGGAATAAATGACTCCATGTGACTCTTCTCTAATGAGGCTGTATCACTCTGCTCTCCCTGGCTCTTGACCTGTGTCTAAAGTCAGGTCTAAATAAGGCATTCACAGCGTAATTTAAGCAAATGCTTATGAAATCTCCTGTCTCCTTTATTGCCTCCTTTGGCTATGCAAAATAACATGTAATTAGGAGTATCACATTTGAACCAACAATAAAATGTAATGATTATTGTCAAATGGTAGTGGCTTCAAGGTACACATATATAACAGGCTCATGTACATACAAACTGGAAGTATATGTACATAATATATTGATATATGCATAAAACCAGAAATATATGTACTATATTCATTTTCATATATGCGATGCATGCACGTGTTTTTGAGGTTGCAGAAACCTTGTCACTGAGGTGGGAATATTTCTCCTACATAAGGAGAATTTTGAGAGAATTTTATGGCAAAGCATAGGATATATGCTTTAAAGATTTGAGAAATCAAGATGCCTTTAGTATTAGCTTTAGTATTAGCTTTTCCTCCACTATTTCTTCTTTCTTTTGGACAATTAAAATTCAGTGGAAGATTCTTACCTTTTTAATGACTGTGTCAATGCACAAATCATTACAGTGAAATAATCAATTCCAGGATAATAAGATATCACCACCAAATGCGCCTTTCTTAAAATAAAAAAGGCCAAGAATTGTAGGGTTTCACTCTCATCTCAATGCCAGGAAACTCTTGTGTTTGTTAAATTATGAGAAAATACCTGAACCTGAAGCAAAACGCTTTTGTAACCCATTCACACTAGTACTTCTGTGGACAATGATTAAATAGAGAGGAGAAAGAGGCATGTGACCCTGAAGATACAAGACAAACAAAGGTCCCTGGCAGCCCCATTCTGTGCAGGCCTTTCAAACACTGTTTCACTTCTGCCTCCCAGAGAGCACAGCTGCAAACAGAAGATGCCACAACACTGATTGTGTTGACTTTAAACTGAGGTTACAGTCCTCAGGAGCCCCCTGATTCTGTGTATCCCACCCCGACTCAGAAGCAGCTTGCGCTCACATGATTCTGCTTAGAGTCAGCATTATGTGAACATAAAGACAGAAATGGTGCATTTGGATGAATCTGTCAGCCTCAGTTGAATTTTCTCACACTGTGGCTTTAATAGTCGTGGAATATAGTATTTAACTAAACTCTTGAACAGGCCACAGAGGAAACCTGTTTTCTGAAGAGTATACTCTTTCCCTATACACTGGTGTTTGTTTCTGTTTTTAGATGGGAGTTGTGCTGTGGTGGGAGCCTTGGAGAAAATGGCCCAGAACCAGAACCTGTCATTAGGTAGAAGTACTCCTTGGCAAAAACAGTAATTTTGCACTATAGCCTGCATTTACCACCCAATGGCCACATCTACTTCTTGCAGAGAAGGCTCTTACCATTTACTTTTTCTCTGTGGTTCCTTGTGCCTAAGAGTAAGAAAAATTCCTGCCTTACTCCAGCTGTCACTCCAGCCTCACAGAGAGTAGCATTATTTTTGTATTTCTTGAAATTAATCATGGCTATGATTGTTGAAATATTTTCAAGGTGTCAGTGGGAAGGGATGGGTTGAGTTTCAATGACACAGTTCCTCAGGTAGAACAGAGATGTTACTTAGTGCATGATAGAACATTTGGTACAGAAAGTCATCAAGCTTACTCTTCATGTCCATTTGTTAATATTAAGAAAATTTGATTGCTTTGCTTGAAGACATAGATGCAACTGGGACAGTCTACAAGTGATTCAAGAAACAGGAATAAGGTCTCAGAAACAGATCTTAAATTAGAATTAAAAAAAAAAAACAGAAAAAATCGTAACAAAGAGATCAATACAACCAAAACCAACAAACCAATCAACCAAAACAAACAGAAACTATGGAATTCATTCTGTGTTTGTGAATTACTTTATGATGATGAGTGATTGACTATATGTATGTATATATGCATGTCTGGTAACTATGAAGGCCAAAAGAGTTCTCTAGGACTGGAATTACAGATGATTGTGAGCCACCACATGGGTGCTGGATACTGGATTTGGGTTCTCTACAAAAATCTACAAGTGCTCTGTTCCACCGATCCAACACTTGATGCCCAAGGAGTGGGGAGGTTTGGTGGGATGAGGACAGAGGATTGGGGATATCCTTTTAGAGACAGGGGAGGAGGTATGGGGTGAGGAACAGTCAGACAGAGGACCAAGAGGGGGATAACAACTAGACTGCTAAAAATGATTAAAGAATAAAAAAAAGATGTAAGAATTATAAGAGCTTAAGAAACTGTATCTGGTGGTGATATGAGAGACATTGGAATATATTGCAGCCAAGTACTTGACTTGTGGACAGTTCTTTATAAAGAAGAGATGCTTGATATTTCATCATTAACCTTTTGGTACCATCTTTCCTGAGTACCTGCTTAGCATAGATGCTCCAATTCACTTATATTCTGCATAGACAAATGATCTTTCTGAGGAATGTTTTATGTAAATCAAGGACAAATGAATTTTGTTTGATGGTTTGAAAAGAGAACAAGTGCAAGAAACGAAGTGGTAGGATATGAAGAATTGAACATTTGAATGTTAAAGGGGAAAATGAGGAAAGGAAGCAAACATTTTAGAAAAATACTAGAAAATATTGGGATATGATGGGAAACATTAGCTGACACATTACTACATGAACCAGTTTATTGATAGTTAACTGTTAGCACTTGATTCAAAAAGTTTCATAGACAGGAGGCTGTTCAAGAAACTATTGCTAGGATGAATAACACAGTAAGCAGACTTTACTTTTCTTAGGGATTCCCTGAATTAATTTGTTTTCTCCCCATAGGTGGGAGTGAACTTCAGGTGGCTAAACATGAAACCCACACTCCTTAAGACAATGTAACAGATTTTGATCCCACACCCTATACTTAATCTATTATCCTAAAATTTTGTTATCCATACAACACTATTTAATTTCAGACAGAGACAGACACAGACAGGAAGGAGAGGTGGAGGGAGGAAAGCAAAGAGAGAGGGAGAAAGAAAAAAATGTAAATTAAAAACTCTATAAAATTTATCTGAAAAATAAAACCAACTTTACAGTCAGTGACAGCAAAGGAGACAAAAAATCCAAATAGCCAGTTCTATAAAGAGGAAAAGTTTGGGTGGTGATGTCCTCCCCAGGACCCTCCTCTGGTGAGAAATTAGTATTCTTAACAAAATGTTAAGTGATTTTTCTGCTGAACTTTAATAGGATTAAGCTGTATTCTGAGACTGCACTCAATTGACTGCCAGTTGGCTGTCAGTCAAGAATCCAGTGACCTTTAAGAGATTTTCTTTTCTTTCTGTATCTAACATGATTATCCACATTTAATAGATAATCTAACAAGGTTACTCATTCCTTCTCTCCCTTAAAAATACCTACCAAGAGTCAATCTTTGAATTTTCCCATTAAGGGGCTTTATTAAAAATCTCTCATGCAAGACTATAATAAAACTTCAGTCCTTGAGTATAACTACATGGTGTAATTTATTTTTATTCAATAAATGTATATGAAAGCACACTATGGATGCCTCAAAACAATAAAAAAACAAAGCTAAAGCCCAGATGCTGCTAGCAAGCAGAAGTGTAAAATATACATGCAAAAGACAAAGGTATAACTTAAAGTTCATTGTTTAGATTTATCATACTTTGGGAATCCCTGATAAAGGCAATACTGGGTATGTGGGGTTACCTAACATTTGAAATGTTATTAGTGTAAATTGAGATATGTTAAAATACACATTTGTTTGGGAAACTGTTAAAAGTATAATTTACCATATCTGTATAGATTATATGTTAAAATAAAAAACTCTGCTAATAAAATATATGTATGTATATATATGTACATAGATATATACAAAATTGAATTTAATTTAAAAGAATAATGATGTTCCAAGAAAAGAGAGCAATATACCCATTTTTGTTTCAGTAGATAACAAGATAGCAACTCATAGCACAGTTCTAGGTGATGTTTGTGTTCTTTGGGCCCTTGTTGTATGTTGCTTGGTTTCCTTTTATATGTTATAAAAATCCTGAAAGACAGCTCTCCAGCTTGGTAAAGGATGATAGCAATGATAACTTTCATTGGTAGCAAACTAAGGAGATAGGATTTTAGAAGTCAAACACTGAACTAATGTGGTGGTATGTTTGCTCAAACAATTCATTAAATTTCCAATGTGTACTGAGAATCCTGTTATAGTCTGCAAATATAGGGACAAAGAGTACTTGTATATTTTCTTTCTCTAACTGAAGAGCAAATGGCTGACATGCTTCACACTGGTAGGTACAAGCACAAAGCATACTAAAGAATTCTGTGATATGTACATCCCCAATAACAATTGATAAATAACATGAAGCCATAGTTCATCTATAGAATTTTGAAGTGAGCCTTCTGTTTCTGTCTTCTGTGACATGTCCTGGGAGGGTAAACATATTCTCTTTACTTAAGTATCTTCTGCAGTGGCTGGCACCCACAGGTACAAGAAGATAGATGCTGGAATTCTGAAGGGGGAACTTGAACAGCATCTCTCAATTTCCACTCAGATTGAACTTTTCTGATTATTCAGTTGTAGCAGTTGTTGGAGGTGAGAGCTAATTGTTTTTAAGCATCGGGAGCTCTGCCTAATATGGTCTCTACTAAAGCACGAGGAAGGTAATTACAATGAATTATTATACTCCTATATTGTACACAGTTTCCCAATGAATAGAGAGAGAAGGCTCAAGCTATATCTACCGAGCCCGACAACCTGAGTTCAATCTTCAGAGCCACATCTTTGAAAGAGAATCAACAGTTACAAGTTGTCCTCCAACATTCAAATACACATTCACAAAAGAAAAAATAAGTAAAATTAAAAAATGTTTTATATGTTTTTAAATGTATATGTATAGGTATCTCATGAGTTTTGAGTCTTCTCAAAGAAGAGCAAATATTCCAAAAGTTCTATGAACCACTATTTTTTCTCGTGAAACTCTTGTTTTTCTCATGTTAAATGGCATTGACTTGTGCTCTTGCACTCAGCTGTATGGAAGATAAAGTGGACACATAAAGTTTGATCCTAGCTGGTAATATTTATGAAATTTTGAACCTTTCCAAGATTAGTTATTGCTAGTCGTCTAAGTAGAAAATTTTGTGAGTATTAAAGATGCAGAATTTATTAACATGCCTTTAATCCCAGCATTCAAGAGGGAGAGGTAGATAGGTCTGAGTTCAATGAAGTGGAGGCCCAGATAGGCAGGACTACAAGAAGAGACATGTCTGGAGAAAACCAAACCAAAACAGCAACAAAAACAAAAATAGTAGATCCAGTATCTAATCATCTAGTATAATCATCTAATATGAAACCCTGAACCAAGGAAAGAAACTAAAGTGTGTAATACAATATACCAGCATCTAATGTATATAAGACAAGTTTAGTCTGTGGATTTTAAACTATACTTAGAAAAAATTCTCATAAAAACATAGTCAAAACAACAATAGTGCAATAGTTGCAGGAGCCTCTTAGAGGGAGTCATGCATGTTTTGTGGTATTAGAACACAGCAATAGTGGCACACGCCTTTAATCCCAGCACTTGAGAGGCAGAGGCAGGCAGATTTCTGAGTTTGAGGCCAGCCTGGTCTACAGAGTGAGTTCCAGGACACTCAGGGCTACACAGAGAAACCCTGTCTCGAAAAGACCAAAAACAAAAAAACAAAACAAAACAAAAATACAGCAATGTCTATCAGCTTCATCTCAGTAATTTCTAAAGGTGAAAGGAAGATTAGATGCTGCCTCTCCTGATAGCCCAGCACAACACATGCTTCCTCCATGAGTTTGCTATCATTGAGAGTGCTCCAGAGACAAATATCACCAAAACCAAGAGATCCATAATTGTGATCAAAAAGAGGAGGTGCTATCCAGGAATTCTCTTCCCTTATGCTTCTTAGGTTTCTTTTAGGCTAAGCAATAACATTACTATCCTCTTATGTTTAGGAGTTTCTTCTCTAGAAACTAAAAGACACAATGCTGAATACTTTTCATAATGTTCTATGGCTATAAAAAGACACCTTAATCAAGGCAACTTGTAAAGGAAGATATTTTTATTAAGAGGCTTATTGACAGTTTCAGAAAGTTAGTCCATTGTCATTATGGTTGGGAGCATGGTATCACACAGAGAGGCTGCTGACTAAGTCACTGAGAACTTTAAGTTCCCATTCACAAGCAGGAAAGGGGGGAGCAGTTTGGGCTTTCAAAAACTCAAAACCTACCCCAAGCATACACCTTCTCCAACAAGGATATATCAACTATAAAAAGGCCACACCTCCTAATCAATAAAAATAGTACACCAACTAAAAATCAAGCATTCAAACATATGAGTCTTAGGGCCATTCTTATTCAAACTACCATAGTAGTGGGAAAGAATAAAAGCCTAAGTAAGATACTGGCTCTATCTGGACCAAGGATCTGGAATGTTATGCTATTAGCCCACATAGAATTATGGGTTTGCTAAATCAGAGTGGAATTTTAAGGAAAAATAAATGGATGAGAAGATTAGCTATTATTGATAATATTTAGTGCTTGTGAAATCTCCAAAAACTTAAAACATGAATTTAAATAAGTACCATTCCAGACAATTCTGCCTAGATTGGCTAGAATTAATGAAGAAAAATCAGTAGTTTCTATGTCTACCTTTTTATTTAAATACTTATATTTTGTTTGAAAATGTTATATATATATATATATATATAT
>NW_022196905.1:34268964-34320697 GCF_008632895.1 Mastomys coucha | reverse complement strand
TATATATATACATATATATATATATGTTCTTTCCTTCCATTAGCATCTCCAATGCTCCACATTCTCTTCTTCAATTATTATTGTTACACATATAAGTGTTATTTGTGTATATATGAATATGTCGTACTAAACCCATTTTAGTGTTGTCCATGTGGGTATGAGTTTAAAGACAATTCCTTAGGAAGTAAGTAACTTATTACAGGGATTATCTTTACAGAACACGGATTTTCCTCTGGGCAGTCATTGATTGCTTTGAGTTCCTCATGTGGGTTGGGAGCACTACTGGGATTCTCCCTATCTACGTGGTAAGTCAAGTGGTGATGTCACTGTACCAAGTCCCATTCAGGCCATCATGCTCTTGAGATGTAAAGAGTGCAGCTCCCTTTCATACACAGAAGACAATATTTCAAAGAAGATGTTGTGATCACTTGATAATATCTGCTGCTTCATCTACAAGCCTTAGGTTTAAAGATTCTATTATAGATGTATCAGTTTGTGTTGGCATTTCATAATCTATTATTCTCTGATTTTTGACCAGTTATGAATTATGCATTGTTATAATAATCTCCACTTGTCCAGAGAATAAAAGCTTCTTTGATGAAAAGTGAGAACTATATGTCTACCAGTTGACATATGTTTTTAGAATCCATTAGAAATTATGTTGGTTTACAAAAGTGGCTATAGCTTGTACTATTTAATAATCTTACATAGATGTAAAGCCATTGCACAACATGACCAGCCTGCCAAGATATTCCCATAGGTACAATGGTGACACTTGCATCTTAGGAGTAATAAATAGCTTAATTGGACTTAAGGCCAATTCAGTAGGAGGGGATTCATGCCTGATATTGTAAACCTAGCCAACTCTCCAAGGCTGATATGTCAACTCTCCTTTCCTAGTTCAGTTTTGAAAATTAAACAAGTTTCTCATATTGGAAGGTGTAGAATATACTTGGTTATAAATGCCATTTCTACTCATGGGGTCCATTCCAGATTTTTTTTGTTTAAGTTTTTTTACATTGAAAAACAATTCTATTGTCACGTACACAGTTACTAAGTAACAATAATTATAAATGAACAATTCCTTCTGATATAACTATGACCTATGTGAAAAGGACTAAAATGAGGAATAAAAACACCACTTGGCCTTAGAAAGCATTTAGTGTGTGCATTTAGCAGATACAAGTTTCCCAGGCATCATCAGCTCCAGGGAAGTGGCAACTCTAAAGAGTTTCAGAGATCTAAGAACATGAGGCTTTGTATATGTTCAGCACTTCCAAGTGGATACTTAACAGCCTGCTAACGGGTAGGGGCTTATTACATCATCAGAATTAATGAGAAATTTCAATGTTTGGCTGAGTCATGAGAATTTTTTTTTCAAAGTTATTGGGTATATTGATTCCCCAGCATGTCATTACACATCTAAAGCAAACTTCACCATAGGAGCTGGAAACACAGGAAATTTGCAGCTCACATAGAAAGCTTACCTGTCAAGGGTCTCATTTATTTCTCCATGTCCATCCATTCCCTGCTTCACTTCAGCTTCTGGACCTACATTCCTGATGCTTATTCCTTGGTCCCTTTCTATTTCCCTAGAAGATTTCCCATCCTCCCTGCAGTCAGGAAGCTAACAGGATTTCCAACAGAGAGATTTAAGAATGCACACAACTTTATGGTCCATTTACTAAAAACCATATTTGACTAGAAGAAAATCTGAGGACAGGAATCAAACCCTCTTCCTCTCTCTCCTTCCCTCCATCTCTTCTGCTCTCCCTCCCCCTCTCTAGCTCCCTTCTTCCTTTTCTCCCTTGCTCCCCCTTTCTTCCATATGTGCCTATATGTCTGTGTGTATAAATATACATATATTTACATACATATACATATAAATATATTTTCCTTTACTTAGCTCATGCTGTCTGCATGAATATGTTTCATGTCTTTCAAAATTCAACAGAAATCATCCTAACCATACAGAATCATACTCAGCCATCCTGTCATAGATTTGTATTAGTTGTTTCTAATCATATAATATAGGTGCTCTTGTTTAATGAGTAACATCTATATATGTATATATATATATATATATATATGTATATATATACTGATATATAATATCAATGCTTAGGCAAGAATTGAGGATGATTGAACAAAAATCAAAGCTATTTAATAATTTTTAAGTTTATAATAATATTTAATACATATAAAGTCAACTTAATAATTATAGTTAAGAAGTATATGGAGGATAGGTTTGTCTAAATTTTTATTACTATTCAACAAAAAAATTTAACATTATTTCCTCACCTACAACACCTGTTCAACACATTAGCCTGAAACTGCCCACGGTCACAGGAATTGGATTACGTTAACCAAAACAAAATCTCTAAGTACCAGGTAAGTGAGGAAAGATGTAGCCTGAAACATCAGACTATGAGACAGTAAATGAGCACAAAGTCCTAACGCAATGCAATCAAGATATAGTGGAGGCAATAATTGCTTGCTTGTAATCTTGGCAACAGATCACTTTCAAAAATAATGGTCCTCATGGGCTGAACTGTGTATAAAAGTTCATATATAAAAATCTAACTCTCCATATTTCAGAATGTTTTCAGGAAAAGGAACTTTTAACAAGTAATTAATTTACAATGAATCTGATTCTATTACAAGTTGTAAGTTGTATCATTATTATATGTAAACATTATTCACATATCCATATTTATAAATGGTAGGTATTTTATTCCCATATATGCAGAGTGAAGATCTTGAAAGAAGATGGCCACAAACAAAACAAGGAAACTTTAAAATAACCATTCTTATAGACAGTTTGGATAGGACTACAATCTTCAAACCTTACAGAAAGTAAATGTATGTTCTTTATGCTTCTCAGTCCCTGGTACAGTGGGACAACTCCTATTACAAGCTACACAGTGGGTAAGGATATGTGAGAGTAGTCTAGAAACTTTGCTCTGAGATTATCAAGTGAACAAAGTAGATGAAAAGATGGACATATAGACATTTCCAGATGGATATTGCTGGAGAACAGAGCAAAAGCAATACGCTAATTGGTATTGATTTCTTCTTATTAAACAGTAAGTGGTTGGTTAACAAGAGAAAGAGTTCTTCACTGTGGACTACACATTGGCAGAACTATTTCACCTTCTCTCCTTCCTCCTGGGCATTTTAATTATACTGTGATTTGTGACTTATTGTCATTCTCACCTGCAATGGAGAAAGCCACATGCCAAATGCAGGAATAAAGCCACCTTTGCAACAGGGCATTAATTAATTGGCAGGGAGTCTGAAAGGGTGTTAGAGTGGATTGATCACAACAGATGGAGACAAGTCGCTTGTAGAGGGGAACAGCTGGAATTGTCTATGCTTTTTTTCCATGCTTGCAAATTCAAAGCAGAATTAATATAACTTATCACCAAAAGCAATCAGCAACCACAAGAGTGAAGCATTCTTTTTTATATAGGAATGTAGTCATTAGTTAAAGGAAGGCATGCTCTTAATATGTGGGGATAGATGACTGGATGGGTGAATAGAGCTGAGTTGTGATGAGCAATATTTGATACATAATGTTGACTTTTCATGTTTTGTTTTCCATAAAGAAGAAGACTAAGCCAAACCACATTAAATGCAAAGATTTAAGTAGTGATAACTCTACAGATTATAGAACCATACTGTTTTGGTTCAAATCCTATCTTTATTACATCACATTTATGTCAATCTATAAAAAGTTCCAAAGTATCTCTCTGCCTCAATTTACTCTTAGTAATACATTTAAAGAATAATGATCACAAACATAAAAAAATATGGTACCTCCATACTCTGCAATGTATTTCACAAATATTACATCATTTAATTCTCAAAATAACATTATTAAATGTGTAGCCCAGGCTGGCCTCGAACTCGTGATCCTCCTGCCTCTGCCTCCTTCAGCAAATCCTACCGGCGTGCGCCACCACAACAACAACAGGGGTTTGTTTTTGTTTGTTTTTTTTTTGTTTTTTGGAGGGGAAACTGGGAATGGAGAAATTCGCATATAAATAAAGA
This sequence comes from Mastomys coucha, assembly GCF_008632895.1. Taxonomy (NCBI): domain Eukaryota; kingdom Metazoa; phylum Chordata; class Mammalia; order Rodentia; family Muridae; genus Mastomys; species Mastomys coucha. The sequence continues at coordinate 34,316,644 of NW_022196905.1, read as the reverse complement.
AAAAAAAGAAAAAAGAAAAAAAAACCCAACACTTAAAATAAAGGCAACACTGAAAAATCAAAAAAAAAAAAAAAAAAAAAAAAAAAAAAAAAAAAAAAAAAAAAAAAAAAAAAAAAACGTTATTATCATGAAACTGCAGCAAAGATTACAAATAGTCCATGTCACTGAGCTACCAGGTTCCAAAGCTGAGAACAAACCCAGACAACATTTCATCAGTCTGTGCTTTCTTGACACTTTGATATTTCCCTGTGGTTTGCTTTTCTACTATTATTGTTATTATCAATTCTTTTGTGGGAACATAGTATCTTTACCACTGGTCTGTCTAAATCTCAACTCTTCATTCTGTTCTACCTCATTCTGAGTCTTACTCAGGTTATTCCTTGAACCTTGACCTAAGTGTTGACTCCCATCTTTCTCAACAGAAAGCTGATCCTTTATCAGTCTATCAGTTCCTCCCAGAATTAAATCCAGTTGTTGATATATACCTGGATTCTGATATCTGAACAGTGTTTCTCTTACTCAGACCTTTGGTATTTAACATCTCTAAATTCATGTGGTCTTTTAACCCACAGTTTTTTCAGATAGGCTCAGGTCACTATTTATTCTGTAACAGCATCTTTTCCATTTGTACAGTGTACTGCTCTCAAAACATGTATCTTTCTCTCTCCCAGATACTTTAAGGAAGTATAAGACTTATAAATGAGAGGAAGGATACAATTAGAGTGGCAATTACTTGTTTTGACCTCCTGATGGCAGCATGTATGAACTGTGTGACCTCAGGTAATGTGGTTGACTTCTGTTGGACTTAGATAAATCCTTTTACCATGCAGATAGCATTAACCCTCTCCTTACAGATTAAGAGGAAACTCATGTGCAAATCTTATCACAAGTTGTATTTAGCATATAATAATTTCAGTGTGTCATTGTGTTAATTTATTACTGTATATGTTAACTTTATACGATTTTTATTTTAATTTTCCCTATGTTCTTATAACCTATAGTATAAAATATATTAGATATCCTAGAAAAAATAGCACAGAACACATGATCATATTTTCTTCTCTAAATTTTCAAAGGGTTATCTTTATTTTCTTCTAAAAATTATATTTAGTAACTGTGGTAGGAGAGGGGAGTATATGCATATGCTATGAATATTTTTGTGAATGCCAGAGAGTAACTTGTTTGAGTTAGTTCTTTCCTTCCAACATGTGGATACTTTGAACTCAGCTTACCAGGCAAGTTTCTTTACCTGTAGAGCCTTCTCACCAGCCCATAGTTGGTCTTGTAAATGAGAATCTCTTATTCTCCTTATCCTGTAGCCATCAACTTTCAATCTCATACTTTGTACTTCAGTATTCTGAGAAAATTTGGTCTTTACCTAATACATAATGTTATCCTAAAAGCTCTATTCACTAATTTTTTCATCTTAATGTTACAAGTAAACCTTCAGATCCCATCTATAGTAAAGATCTCGTAAGTCTCTCTATATATGCCCTTGCGCATCATCTTACTAAAAAGAAGTAGATGCTTTGTGTAACCAGTGTGGCTTCCAAATATACCTAGTCATTGATAGATTTGCAATGTATTGTTCTTCTGTTTCTGAGTGCTTCAGTGGCATCCAAGAATTAATGATTAGATTAATTGTTACTACAGTAAAATTCTCAAGGCAGTTGATTTATATTTTTAAAGGATGGAGGGGCATTTCTTAAGAATTTTAGAGATTTTACATCAGAGGCTAGTTAGCCCCTTTGTTTTGACATTCTTAAGAAGGTCATCTACACAATGGAGTACTACTCAGCTATTAAAAACAATAAATTTATGAAATTCTTAGGGAAATGGATGGATCTGGAGAATATCATCCTGAGTGAGGTAACCCAATCACAAAAGAACAAACACAGTATGCACTCTCTGATAAATGGTTATTAGCGCAGAAGTCTGGAATACAGGAAGAACAACCCACATTCCACAAGGAACTCAAGAAGAAGGAAGACAAAAAGGTGGACATTTCATTCCTTCTTAAAAGGGGGAACCAAATACCCACGGAAGGAGTTGCAGGGATTAACTATGGAGCAGAGACTGAAGGAAGGGCAAGCCAGCCTAAATATAGCTATCTCCTGAGAGGCTCTGACAGTATCTGACTAACACAGATGTAGAGGCTCACAGCCATTCATCGAACTGAGTACAGGGTCCCCAGTGAAGGAATTAGAGAAAGGACCAATGGAGCTGAGGGGTTTGCAGCCCCTTAGGAGGAACAACAATACGAACTAACTAGTACCCTCGGAGCTCCCAGGGTCTCAACCACCAACCAAGGACTGCACATGGAGGGGTCTGATTGTTCAGGCAGCATGTGTATGGTAGAGGATTGCAAAATCGATCATCAATAGGAGGAGAGGACCTCGGCCCTGTGAAGGTTCTGATCCCCAGTGTAGGGGAATGCCAGGGCCAGAAAGTGGGAGAGGGTGGGGTGGCAGGCATGGGAAAGGGGGAGGCAACAGGGGTTTGTTTTTGTTGTTTTTGTTTGTTTCTTTAAAAAAATAAATAAATAAAAACATATTTTAAGTAAAAAAAAAAAAGAATTTTATGTAGAAATATATTGAATGCTTCTTAAGTAGAATGAGCGAGAAAGAACAGAAAATACCAAAACCCCTATGAGCACTCAAAGGGAAACTGGATAAATACCAAGTGGCATATATAAATTTCTCTCAAGTACCGTAACTCCAATTTTCTAGAAACCTCCCACCAAGGCTCACATCTCAAAAGTTACAATTTTCTAGAAACCTCCCACCAAGGCTCACATCTCAAAAGATACAATTTTCTAGAAACCTCCCACCAAGGCTCACATCTCAAAAGATACAATTTTCTAGAAACCTCCCACCGAGGCTCACATCTCAAAAGTTACGCTATCTCCTCAAAATGGCATGCCTAGTAGAAGTCTTCAACACAGAGCCCTGCGGTGGATGTGTCAATACCCTAACCATAGCAAACTGTATCAAGTAGGCTAATATCCAGAAAGATAAGTAAGGAATGATTCAAACTCCAAGAATTTATGAGTCTAATTTGTCAGACATGAAAGCTTTATACTTTAGTCCACACTTTGTTACCATCAATAGGAATATTTAGGACCTTCTTTGCTGAAAAGTTTACTTTATTTTGCAGCTGATTTATGGTCCAGGTCAGGGCAAAGAGGTATGTTGTTTCTTTGGCCCTCTCAAATACATCTGATGTATCTATCACTTATGGATCTTAAAAGATGAACAAGATGTAAAATATTGGAGAATAAAATTTTCAATGGAATGACTTTGTTATTGGTGTGGTTTGTACAGATACCTGTCTTTCTAAGCATAGGTAACATTAATGCTTTTGTTTTTCGTTGTGTTTTTTGTAGTCTTGGAGATTTACTATCTGCATTTCATAGGACATATGATTTTTCAGTTGTAATTATTTTCATGAATGTTTAGAATATGGTCTGCTTATGATACAACTTACAGTTCACAGTAGAAATGACTATATATCTATGACACTAAGAGAAAGATGCCTGACAAAAGAAACCATAGCTTCTGGAACGCTAACAATATATAGACTCCTGGCATTCAGGCACCAAAGTTTTAGTCTGTGCTGAGGATGTAGGACTCAACATTGTAAACTACACCAGTAGACACTGGCTTCAGGGAATGCATCAAACCGAGCTAATAGAAGACTGTGATGAAGTGAAGGTAACACCATAAAAGATATTTGGCACCTGTGGATAAAGACCTTATAATGCAAAGGGGCAGAAATATGAATGGGGAAGGAACAAAACAAAGTTGTATCTGTTAACACTGCTCCATGGAGGGGCTGGACCAAATGCTCCCAATTTATCAAGAAAATGTAGCCAAGGAAGAAACACTAAGAACTGGAGTTAGCACTCTTTCTTCTACCTGGTCAAGCCTACAATATTATTATAAATACTATTTACTGTGATTCTGAATTAGAATCCCTTTAGTACTTTGAGGAAGTAAAACTATCTGGGATCCTTGAATATTTTGAAAATAAAAATGATACTAAAATGTCCAAAGAAAAATGAAGAAGAAAAACTTGAGTGTCTTCAGACTAAAAACACTGACTCTTAAGAAAATAGTATACACTCCAGGTAAGTTGGTAGAACACTGATCCAACTATACTTTTAGCCTGTGTTCTGCTTCTAATACCTTGATGCCACAGACTGGATAATTTACACAGAAACAGGATCAGAGAGGGGATCTCATCTTGGGATAGTGGGTTTTCTTGCTACCAGAGTCCAGATGTGGAGATAGTGGGAGCATCTAGGCCAATGGCTTTTTTGTTTTAAGACATTATTTTATTTTATGTGTATGTATAGTTTGCCAGCCTGTGTGTCTGTGTGTCCTAGGTGTGTCTGGTAGTAATAGAGGCCAGAAAAATTCACTGCATATCCTAGAATTATAATTACAGATGCTTGAGAGCTGCTATGTGGGTAGCTTGGGTTCTATGGTTGATTATCTTAACTATTTAACCATCTCTCAGTCACCAAACTGACTTTTATAGCAAGTATACGCTGAACAAGGCCAGTTAAAGCATTATTTAACTAATTGCATGAAATGTTGATAAACCTATAATGACAAAGATCTAATGCCTATTTAAAAATCATGCTCTTCACACTTTCTATTAAGCCTTTTGTGCCTTTCTGTGTTTGTTTCCTATCTGCATACAAGTCTTGCTATCTTGATATTTGGCTCTACTGTGGACACAGAATGGTTGAAGCCAAGAATTGTGAAGAGAGCAGACACAAGACAATACAGTTGTCTCTTTTATTTTATTTTATTTTATTTTTCGAGACAAGGTTTCTCTGTGTAGCCCCAGCTGTCCTGGAACTCACTCTGTAGACCAGGCTGGCCTCGAACTCAGAAATCCGTCTGCCTCTGCCTCCCAAGTGCTAGGATTAAAGGAATGCTCCACCACCGCCCGGCTACAGCTGTCTCTTGAAAGGGAGTAATAGATACCTTCTGCTGGAGCCAAATATGAGTGGCCATGACGCAGGGACATAGATTCATCTTGCTCCAGATTCCATACTCTAACAGGCAGCAATTTTAATGAAGTGTTTATCGTAATAGAACAAGGAAAGTCTTAAGTTAGCACTTGTCAAATACATTGGTGGAAACACCCATTAAATCAGTTTTGGCCAAAGTGGAAATCTATACTATAGACTTCACACTCTGTCTGATGATCTTAGCATCTAGGTTAGTGAATGATAGAAACTTTTTATTTAATAATCATGAGTTATTTATTTAATAGTCAAATATGTTAGCTATCATATAGAGTTAAGCACTAATTGGTTAATAATAGTGATAAAATAGGCTAAGAAAATTTGGTGCTAGATTTGCAACCTTCCAACCTTACCCCATTGTTGATAGTCAACCATTGTAGGTACAGCTGCTTTCTGGGAAATTTTATTCACAACAGGAATATCCAATATCATAAACAAAAAAAACTTCTTTTGTTAGTTCTATTATTTAGCTTTCAATGCAATGAGAATTCTGACTAGTGCACTGAGACTGGATTACAATCAGAGTGTGAACACAAACACATCATTCAATCCTTAGCATATGTTACTTCCTAAAGACCTGGACAAGTTGATATTCAGAGTGCCATATCTGACAACAATATACCCCCAGTTTGCCCTGGCAAACCTTATTCACAGTGGTGTGTACTCATGCAATGAAGAGAGGTAAAATTAACTTCTTGCAGTGACATTTTCTCAAGTGATATTAATTCTGTCTTAGATATCAAAATGTGTCTGATACATCTACAGAATAGTCCCAGACAAGATGACTACTTTCTTTTAGCAAAGTAGTAAGTGTCTGCAAGGAGTTGTGTCAGAAATAATAACTAATGAAAATTTTTTAAAAGATTGATTATAAAACATTTGTAAGTGTGTTTGTTCACATGTGTATGGGAATGTGAGCGTAGCTGTGCACAGAGGGCAAAGATGGTGGCAGATAGCTGGATTGAAGATCACAGGCATCAATGAGCCACCCAATGTGTGTGCTGTGGACAGAACTTTGTGTTCTTAAGTGCTGGGCCATTTATCCAGCCCTGGCATAACATTTTAAAGAATAGTAATTTTTTTTTGTTTTTATCTTTCAGTTCTATGGAGTCACTGTCATTGGCATGACCATTTTGCCTTCCTTGATTCCTTTGAATGGTTAGGTTGGTAAGAAGCATCAGACAAATGCTGTTGTTGATAGCAATTCTAAGGTCTAATTCTAAGGAGGAAGAAACAGATCACTTCTGAAAAAGAACACCCCATCTTCAGAAGCTGCAAGGATAATTTCTCTACCAAAAAGCTATTAGCCCTTCCTGTTGAGATGGTATGGACTAATATATTAGTGTAGCCCGCGTGGTCATCTCGCCGGGAAGAAGACACGCGGACACTAGGTTCCTTCTGCAGCAACTGTTTATTTGTCTCCATCCATAGTAAAAAAAGGGTCGAGCCCAAAATCCGCACTGCTTATATACACCACAGTGCGCGTATCTGCCCACAGCGTGGTGTGTCTGCTCATGATTGGCTGTTCGCTCATTACCCTACGTAACGCCCCGGGATGGGCCGTGACATGGCATCCTTTTCACTCTACACACATGCGCCAATAGTTCTCTACGCACATGCGCAAACAGTTGTCCACTAGGAGTTAACAGCGGAAGTAGGCACCATCTTGCCATGGCGAATGCCTCTCAAGATTCACGGCTCCCCACATATTAGATGGACTTTAGTTTTTCCAACCTTAACATTCAAGCATAAGAAAAATTGGTATGAGAATATGATTGTAGAGATATTTAATATATTTGAATTTCAATTTGGAGAAGAGTTTGTTTCTTTTAATACTTTTAATAATATCATGGTGTCAAAAGATTTAAAGTCAAATATGACCTATCTCATTATTGATAATTTGTTCTTAGTATATAAGTTTGTCATCACTGAAACTCAAATAGGTCCCAATGGAAGGATAGGTTAGTGATGCCAAAGAGTGACTTAAGTTTTAGCTTTGGGGATATTTTAGCTAAGACATTCTTTAGGCCCATCTGAGACTTCTGAGTGGTTGCATGGTCAGGCCTATTCATTCCTGCATCCTCAGGCTTCTTCCAGGAGCAGTGTTAGGCTGGGAAGGATTTGGTAGGACCCTGAAAAGGAGAGATGGCTTGGTAAACTTCTGCTCTGATTTAGGTTTAGGAAAAGAATGATGCCAAAATGTTGGATGGAAATAGGGAAGTAAGTGAAGATTATCTCTAATATCCTTTACAATGATGTAATTAGCAAAACATTCCCAGTTTTTGTGTTACTTAACTTATTATATTATGAACGAATCCTGCAGCTGACTATCAAGTGATAAGCTATGTATGCTGGACCCAAAACCTTTTTCCTTTGAGGACATCTGAATTCCTTATGTATTTCTGCATTACACTGTATACTTCTCTGTTTCTGTTTCTGTTTTGGGGTAGCTGTTGTATGGATGGAAAAGTGTCTTTCTAGTGACTATACATGTCTGAATTGTGAGTCAGGTCCAAGTGTGAGGTAGGCACTATCCCAATAAATGTTATGTGTCTCTAAAAAACATGTTGCCATTAATAAAGAGAGCTTTCCTTGTGTGTAGTGAACAGTTGGTTTTGTCTGGAGTCAATATTTCAAGTGCACCTAGATAAAAATTCAAGAGAAGTTTCCAATTTATTAGGGAGATTTTAAAAAATGGTCTAAAATGATTTGTCTCACAATCTGGAATGCCTAATGTATGGGGTATTGTTGGAGAGAATAGAATCTATGTAGCTGGCATCTTGTGAGTTGTGATCATTTAGAATGCTCTGTCCATCTGGAAATAGTTCCAAGTCAGCATCAAATGTTCTGTGGACCAGGGTCAAACAAGACAAGGCAGGAAATGGGAATGAATTGGCTCAAATTGTACATACGTCATTTTAAGCTTTCATTTTGTGAAAAATCAAATCTCAAGCATATTGGTAGTTCCCACTTCTGAATGCATTTTACTCTGGGACAAATCCTGAGGAAGTTGCTTCCTGTCCTCAGGAGGCATACTATGATATAATATGCCATGAAACTTATGAAAAATGTCCAACACAAACAAAAGAGTATATTAGCCACTCTTATGAACCAACATTCTTCAGTGTTCCTCTAAGGTGAAACCCTCTTGGAACAGCAACAAACTGTACTTTTGAACACACCAAACTTAAACATATTACAATATATGCAAAATCATGTTATTTTTAAAAGATCTTTGAGATGTATATGTATATATATACATATATATGTAAATATATATATCACTTTACCCTCATATATGTGGTTGTTTTACCCTCATATATGTGACATATATATATATATCACTTTACCCTCATATATGTGGTTGCAAATAATCCCGCTGGACCCTTAAGCCTTATCATATTCCTCCATTGAAGTCTTGAAGTCTTGACTCTGTCTAATTAATTCTCTCTCCTAGTTCAAGTGATATATTGTTTGCTTTATGACTCAGTTTACTTATCAGTGTAATGGAAAAAATATACTTCCTAAATTTAATAAATGAAATAAATAGAATCTTCAGGAAATTCCAAGTATATAATTATTGTCATCTAGGTGACATTTTTTTTGTAATGACATAAAGCCCAAATTCCTTCTTCACCATACAGATTCTTCACATTAGCACACAGTATTTACCACAGTGTTTAAAGCTCAAACAGCTCAGGAAAAAAGAGCTTCTTTCACCAACAGGACCATATCTGATGTATCTTAACATCTAAACCTCATGCAGTAATCTCCACTTAGCTGTCCTTACATATTTACATTCAATTACCTATGATCAACTAACTTCTAAAAGTATTAAATAAAAAATACACAAACAGTTTCTTTATTGTCACAAGTTAACATTGTGACATATTTTATAATTGCCCCATTTTGTTGTGAATTATAGCATTTTATTGTGTGTTCTTTACAAATTAAATTTGATGATAGTTTTGTGTATATAGGACAAAGAGTTGATTCTTGGTCAATTAATATGCTCAGTCTAAGGCAGCCATTATGCCTTGGAATACTTCTACACCTAAGGGGAATTGCTGTCTCAGTATGTATATGCATTAAGTGAGTGAATGTGCTCACTCTAACCCACAAAGGGCTCATCAGTGACTCCACACTTTCCTTAAAGTTCTCCTTCCCAGATCTCTGAATTTACAAGCAACAATCTCTTTGTGTTCCTCTTAACTCATGTCCCAGCAAATATTTTCTCTCTGGATATAGATGATATCTCCATTATGAGTCTCTTTTAGCATGTCATGAAACCTGGGTTCTATCCTCGGCATGGCCCAAAATGTTACAAATATTATCATATGTAAGTGAATATTAACCTTTTAAATCTGAATCTACATTTCTTTAAAATTTGAGACAGGGAAATAGAAGAAAATAAAATAACAATAAACAAAGACGAAATACCTGTAACAATTTGTTTCCTCATTGAAAAAGTACTAACTGAGTTTTCATTCATCTGTATGGAAACATTAACATCAACAGAATAACTAAGAAGGCCTAGATTCAACCCCAAGAAATAGGAAGTATAATGAATTGAATGTAGATTTAAAAAATATTAGTAACTTATTTCAATTATTGCAAGCTTGCTCTTTTACTCACAATATCCAGATGTTAATGGGAATTAATCTGTATATTTTAATTTCCTGGCAAGTATAATTCAGATGAAAGTGTTGTAAGCCCTTGTTATTAATAACTACTCATGGGATTTTGACATGAATTCTGGGATTTTTTTTGCCCTTTAGTTAACTATGTGCTTCCATATCCAAGCTGCCCTTTAATTTCTTAAACTATTTTTTGGCTGGTAAAAAATTTTCAACCCTAGATAAAAAGTTTAATAATTATGGTATTAATCCACATGAAAGCTTTGTGCAATTAATCTAAAATCTGGGCCTTTAGCCCATACACTCATAATTTAAATGTCTTTTTTATACAGAGAAAAAAATACAGGGACCTGAAGTCTGGGAAACTCAATTGTCCCTAACGCTTCTACAAAAGGGAGAGGAGCCAGGATTTACACAAGCAGGGACTATAATATTTGTGTCTACAACAGGTAGTTTTTTAGTGTATCAGCCTTAAGCAGTAGTAGTGTGAACATGCCCATGAAATTTACACATGTAGGTCATGGGAATGCCAGCTACTGTTTCAAATGTATGGCGTCTATCATGTATTTTCTATGCCACCCAAACACGGTATTGATGATGACCTTGGAAGAGAAGTGAACACCTTACCATTCATGTCAAGAATTTTAAAAAATGGAAACAATGACAGAATGAGGCCCATTCTGTTTAGTGATAGCTCCATGCCATGTGACTTCGGGACTAGTCACATTTTAGCATGTTTGGAAGAGGATAATTGGTGGAGACCAAGGATGACTAGAAAGCTCACCAGGGTTCTAAATTATATGAAATCTGTTATATATATATATAATTTTTCATAAAATATTTCAAGTTTTTTCCTGTAATTTTGTATCACAGTATGCTTTTTGTACAGGAGGTATATTAGTAAGACCAGGGAAGAAAACTCATTGCATCATGCCAGTTTGTGGCTGCATAGTGAGGTCTCATCTGTAAAACAAAATTACTGCAACAGTCTTCTTATTAATAAGTACCGTGCTCCACTTTTGACCAAGTTAAATGAGAGAACTTTCATGAAATTGGGAAGAAATCTCTGTTGAGCCTGGTTAACTTGTATGAGTTGATATTAATTCTATCATGGATGGACCTTAGTAATTCCAAATGTGGACAGGTGATCCCAGCCTAGGATTTCATGTAAAATGTCTGCAGAGCCTGTGTGATGAATTTTAAGATTCCCATGCATCACAAGTCAGTTAGAGCTTATTTTCTCTGGAGCTGTTCTTATCATAGGTCTGCTCACCTACAATAACAACACCTTCAAAAGAATATCACTACAAGATGAACAGGAAGACAGTATGAATAACAAGGAAGAGACAAAAGAGAGTGAAGATGCAGCCAGGATTTCATAAGAATCTACATCTATCTGTCTCAGACACACAGGTGGGAAGTGCCACATCCTGTTGAGTGATGGAAGCTGTCAAACTTGAGTGTTTCTGAAGCAGTGGCTTTCTGGCATTGCAACTCAATAACTCAATATCTATTACACTCTAGTATGGAAAAGATCCTAACCACGTGTTGTACAAGTTACATAAATCATCAAAGAAGTTGCACTTATGACATAAGATACGGAATAGAGATCATGTATACTGACTTGTCTAAATTTTCAAATGAGAAATTTGCATAAAAGAATATTTTTTTAGCCTATACCCATTAAATGGTTTATAAACCAATGACTTGTTTCACAATTGGAATGGAGAGGGGCATTCTGTTTTAACAGTTTAATTCTATTACTATTCATACATCAATTGTTGTATTACATAGATACTGACACATTGATGCACTGATATGTGTGTGTGTGTGTGAATATACATGTGTTAGGCTATTATATATGATACACTTACATTAAAATTCAATATAATTGACATTATTTATTGATGACAGTTCCACCACTTATTGAGTGGTTATTCGCCAAAGGTGAAAATCATCTTGTGCAGATCTGTGGCCTGAGATAAGGAGTCTAATCTAGGGAGTAAAACCCTCAAGGACAATCCTCATGAAATCTATGACCCTTGTGGAGAGCCTTTTGGGGAGCTGCTTGGCAGGAATCTGACATTGGCTAGGGACAAGGAAATGGGCTTCAGGCAGGAGTCTGACATTAGACCATGACAAGAAAGTAAGTCCAGGCAAGAATCTAACTTTAGGCTATAATAGGGAAGTAGGTTCAGACAGAAATTTTAATCTTAGGGTAGAAAAAATAAGAAGTAGGGTTCAGGCAAGATTTTGGGCTTGGACAAGGAAGTGTGCTCAGGTATTTTGGTCATTCTGACAAGTTCTTGGAAACAACTGTCACAGGAGTAATCATGTGACTTTGCTTACTGCCCTGCTAGTTCCTTATTGTACTGCTCACCCTTAATACACTTGCATGTAATTAAAATGGTATAAAAGTGGATTGGAAAAAAATAAACCTGACTTCAGACGCAGGATTAACTGAGGTCAATGCAGCATTGTCTAATTTTCTCTTTCTTCTCGATCCTGGCTCCTGCACTGGAGAACCTGTTGACTGACTGAGCAGGCTTGGTCAGACCCTTTTCACTGATTTAAATATCCTAGTTTCCCTTCTTGCTTTTTTATGTAGGATGCCTAATCCAAGTCCAGCTTACGCTTAAGCCCATTGTCCAGGGTCTCCTGTTACTATAAGTAGAACATTTCTTCAAAAGGCATCATTTCTTTTTCTCCCACTTGTGATAGCAGTTGTGAGTGAGACTGAGTCTACTAGGATATTTGCTTCTTTCATGTAAGCTGCTTATAATTAGGGAGGCAGACAGAAATTTATATTACTATGTCTCCAGAATTGAGAATGAAACTTCTTTTTGCTCAGCACTCAACAGCACAAACACAATCTTGGGAGCAAACTTTCTGTAGACACTGAGAGGTTATCATGACATCCTAATTGCTGTTTCTCTCCTGATGTAAGGGCAACTCGCCTGACCCATCTGTGTGAGGAAAATACAAGGGAATTCAAAAATCTCTTTTTCCTTCATGTTTACATTCAGAGTCAAAACAAATCAAACTAAGAATTGCATATGGACTTTTACAAGCTTTAAAATAAATTTTAAATTATTTAATACATGCATTTTTAAAAAGCCAGGGCAATTTGTTAACATAACAGAAAATAGTATTTCAGAATAAAAGTAAGAGATGAAAATGAGCAATAAAATGTGTTTTATTTTTCTTTCTCCTAATTTCTAGCTCGTGACATGATTTTTAAACAATTTTCTTTTCATTTGTCTTAGTAGTCCAATATTGTGAAATTAAAAAAAAATAAGTGTGGGTAGAACCTAACCTACAGCATTTACAACAATAAGCAGAGAGAAGGAAGGAAGCACATGGCAAAGGGAGATTAAGAAAGGCAGCATAGTATCTATCCAGATGGTCTTTTCCTGTCCACAGCATGGTGGACTGATGGATCACAGAACAATTTCCAAGGGATCATAAAGACTGCTATTGCAGAATAGTTTGAAGAGAATTTGTATTAGGTTTTCTTTGAAGGTCTGATAGAATGCTGTACTAAAACCATCTGGTCCTGGGCTCTCTTGGGTTGGGAGACTAGAAACAGAAGGAACACTACCCAATTCGTTCTATAAAGCCAGAATTATGCTTACACCTAAACCACACAAAGACCTAAAAAGAAAGATAACTTCAGACCAAATTTCCTTATGAATATTGATGTAAAAACACTCAATAAAATTCATACAAACTGAATCCAAGAACATATAAAAATGATCATTCAACATGAACAAGTAGGTTCATCCAGTGATGCAGGGATGGTTCAATATATATGCAAATCCATCAATGTAATCCACTATATAAACAAACTCAAAGAAAAAAAAACACATGATCATCTCCTTAGTTGCTGAGAAAGCATTTGATAAAATTCAATACCACTTTTTGGTAAATGTCTTAGAAAGATCAAGAATTTGAGGCCCATACCTAAACATAATAAAAGTAATATACAGCAATATGGTAACCAACATCAAACTAAATGGAGAGAAACTTGAAGCAATCCCACTAAAATCAGGGACAAGACAAAGCTGCCTACTCTCTCCCTGCCTATTGAATATAGTACTCAAAATCATAGCCAGAGTAATTAGACAACAAAAGGAGGTCAACTGGATACAAATTGGAAAGGAAGAAGTCAAAATATCACTATTTGGAGATGATATGATCATATACTTAAGTGAACTCAAAAATTACACAAGAGAACTCCTACAGCTAATAAACAACTTCAGCAAAGTGGCTGATATAAAATTAACTCAAACAAATCAGTAGCATTCCTCTACTCAATGGATAAACAGGCTGAAAAAGAAATTATGGAAAGGACACCCTTCACAATAGTCACAAATAATATAAAATACCTTGGTGTGACTATAAACAAGCAAGTAAAAGAAAGATCTGTATGACAAGAACTTCAAGCCTCTGAAGAAAGAAATTGAAGAAGATCTCAGAAGATGGAAAAAATCTCATGGATTGGCAGGATTAATGTAGTAAAAATGGCAATATTGTCAAAAGCAATCTACAGATTCAGTGCAATCCCCATCAAAATTCCAACTCAATTCTTCATAGAGTTAGAAAGAGTAATTTGCAGTTTCATTTGGAATAACCAAAAACCCAGGACAGTGAAAATTATTCTCAACAATAAGAGAATTTCTAGGGGAATCACCATCCCTGACTTCAAGCTGTACTACAGAGCAATAGTGATAAAAACTACATGGTATTGGTACAGTAACAGGCAGGTAGATCAATGGAATAGAAGTAAAGATCAGGAAATGAATTCACACATATGGTCACTTCTTCAACAAAGAAGCTAAAACCATCCAGTGGAAAAACAACAGCATTTTCAAATGGTGCTGATTCATCTGTTGGTCAACATGTAGAAGAATGCAAATTGACAAATTCTTATCTCCTTGTACAAAGCTCAACTCCAGGTGAATATAAAAAGGTCAGCTCAGGATCTTTGGGAAAACTATGGAAAGTTCTTGTCTGGAAGGGAGAGGCTAATTAACATTCCTCAGACCACAGGGTGGGAACTGGTGGGGACACATTCTGCAGGATGGACTGTTGCCAACTTTCAGACAAGGGAAATCCTTGCCATCTCATTCCTTGAAGTCCAATCAGTTTAAAAAGCTACACTGTTCTGCCAATCCCATTGTGCCTAATGGTTGCTGCCCTGAAAATTGTATAAAGCTCACTGAACAAGCTGTGCATGGTCACAGCCTCTCCTTTGGGTCTGGGACAACCCCAGTGCACTGGCACAATAAATTCCTCTTGCTTTTTGCTTTGATTCAGGCTCCACATGGTTCACTCAGGGGTTCTCCAGTAAGCTAACATTCGGCAGAGTCTTACATTTGGTGCATTGGCTGGGAATAAGACTTCTTGTAGGAACACACTGAAGCGGTGAATCAGAGGTCTCAAGCTTTTACTGCAGTTTCTATTTGTCTTTCTGTTCATCAAAGTCTGAGTCTGTAAGTCTGTTTGAACTTTTGCTTGTAAGTGTTGGGAGGTTCAGAGAGCCTACAGTGTCTGGTACAGTCAAGTGCAACAGGCAGACATGCCTTAACATTGAGACCATGGGGGATACTGAAGGACACTTCAGGCCCCCCTGGAAGGAGCCAGAAGGCTCTGCTCCTTCTGGAAATAGCAAGACTATATTGACAGGAGCTGAATCTTGCTATAACCTCTTTTATCTGGCTCCTGCCACATAGTCAGGAGCACCTAGTTTGTTTCAGCATGGCTGACATTGCCGAGCAACTCTGTTATCTGGCTCCTGTAATGTGTGCAAGAGCACCTGCTGTCTGTAACTGGGCTCATGGAAGGAGTGAACTATGTGTTGATTGACTTTCCCTGTGGGGACCTGGACCCCAATCCATGGCAAAGTCGAACTGTCTGTGTGGTAATATGTTTTTCTTTGTGTTTGTTGGTATCTCATTCTATGTTCTTGGACTTAGACTGACAACATTTTTTTGGACATTGGACAGACTAAAAGATGAGCTATTTACTCTCTGTTTCTCTGCATGACACACTCGCAGGGACTTTTGATTTGCAGGTGATCAAAAGCAGTAGAGGGGAGAGTCTTTAGGCCAGCATCCTTAGGGGACCTGGACCAAGGACCCTATATTGTTACCTAGAAAAATCTAGTGGAGGACTCCCCTCCTCCCTCATAGATAAAAGCCTTCCTTTCCCAAGACTCACCCAACAGGTTCTGGCTGTAAGGAAGAAAGAAGCATGGGAGGAAAGATCCAGACTGAGAAACTTCTGATCCTCTAAGACTCTTCAACAGCGGGCCTGTTACTCCAAAACCCTCTTCCTCCAAATCTCCCTACTTTAGTCCCCATGGCCCTGTCAATGCCAGTACCAGTTCCTCAGCCCATACCAAACTGGAGCCATTGCACTCCTCTTCATCAGAGGGAGAAATGAGAAGAGACTTGAGAGACAAACCCCTGATACCATGGTGGTTCTCTCACTGAGAGCATATGGGCCTCTTGAAAAGGGCACTCAGACTACACAATATTGACCCTTCTCTTTGGCCAACTTGTACAACTGGAAGGGCCAACCTACAACCCACATTTCCAAAGGGCCAGTTAATCTCTTTGAGACTGTTTTATTTATAATGCAAGAAGCAAGAAGCCAGAAGCATGCAGGCACCATCAATTGACCATGCTGTTGTCGACAGTGTTTCCCCTGACTACACATGACTGGGACTTTAATATGGAAGAAGGTAAGAGGCACCTGAAGGTCAACTGCCAGGCTCTATTGGGAGGTCTCAGGACAACCTACAAATTTGACTAAGATATGTGAGGTTAGACAGGGATCAGATGAGTCACCTGCTCCCTTTCTAGAGTGACTCATGGAGGCATTCTGTCAGTATACACCCTATAACCCCAGCAGCAAGGAGCACAAAGCTACTGTGACTATGGCTTTTATAGGCCAGGCTAGTAGGGATATCAGGAAAAAGCTTCAGTAGAACTACAGGGTAAGTCGTTGAGAGATTTAGTGCAGGTTGCTGAGAAAGTCTACCATAACAGGGAGACAGAGGAGGAGAAGGAGCAGAGAAAGAAAGAAGATGAAAGGGAGATGGGGAAAAAAAGAAAAGCAACAAGGAAGAAATCTACAGAGAGTTCAGACTCTCAGGCTAGAGGTTGAATACAAGTTGTTTGAGACCTTGGACAGGGCACCCCAGGACCTAGACTGGTGGTTCAAAACCTTTCCCCTGGCCTGGACTGGGGTGGCAGAGATGGGAAGGGCCACCAACCATCCCTCATCCATGTGGAGCTCAGAGCTCAAGCCTCCCTGGTGTCTGTGCACCAATATCTGATGTCGAGGGAGGTCCAGGACAGAATTAGGCCCCACATTGCCAGGCTCCTAGAACAAGGGATCCTTTGGAAGTGCCAATCAGCTTGGAATACTCCCCTTCTGCCTGTGAAGAAACTTGGGGCCCAAGACTAAGGAGGACTGACTAGAGGGGACTAAATGCTCCTTGGAGGAGCTGGGAGGATTGAGATACAGAGCCTCAGCCAAGAAGGCCTAAATCTGCCAGAGAAAAGTAAATTATCTGGGTTACTTGCTGAAAGACAGCCAGAACTGGCTCTGTAGTGCTTGAAAGGAGACCATCCTGCATATCCTTCCTCTGCATAGTCACAAACAGGTACAGGAATTCCTGGGCACAACCTGTTTCTGCTAGCTATGGATTCCAGGGTTTGCTGAGTTAGCTGTCCCTTTGTCCCCTGACTAAAAATGGACAGCCCTTCAATGGGTGTGAAGAAGAGCAACAGGCTTTAGATGTAATTAAGCAGACTAAACTGGAGGCTCCTGCTCTAGGACTGCCTTATGCTAGCAGACCTTTCCACCTCTATGTAGCCTCACTCAGTAGCTGGGCCCCTAGAAGCAACCAGTTGCCTATCTCTCAAAGAAATTAGACCCTATTGCTGCTGGATGGCCTGCTTGTCTACGGATAGTGGGGGCACTGGTGGTGTGTTTAGTTAAAGATGTGGATAAATTAACTCTGGGGCAAAAATCTGCCTGTGACAGCTCCCCATGCCTTGGAGAACATTGTTTGCCAGCCCCCAGACTGATGGCTGACCTATACCCTCATGACTCATTATTAGACTCTGTTGCTAAACTCAAATTGGGTGACCTTCACATCACTAGTGGCCATCAACCTGGCTACTCTGTTACCTGACCCTGACTTCAATCTGGCAGCTCATGATTACCAGCAGATTCTAGCTGAGGACTAGGGATGGTGAAAGGACCTGTTGATCAGCCACTTCCTGATGCTGAGGTGACCTGGTTCACTGATGGCAGCAGCTACCTGGTAGAGGGACAGTGCAAAGTGGGAGCCATCGTTGTGGACGGGTGCCTGATGGTCTAGGTAGAACCACTTCCTCCAAGAACATCAGCCTAAAAGGCAGAGCTGATAGCTCTGACCAAAGCCTTGGACCTGGGAGCAAGCAAAAAGATCAACATCTATACGGATAGCAGGTATGCCTTTGCCACAGACCACGTCCACAAGGCTATATACCAGGAGAGAGGACTGAGCACATCAGAGGAAAAAGAAATAAACATGCAGGAAATCTTGGATCTGATGACACCAGCAACTGTGAGTATTATTCATTGCCCAAGACATCAAGAGGGAAGAGACTCAGTGTCCCTAGGCAATAACCAGGTAGATCAAGTAGCTCAAGAAGTAGCTATGCAGGAGCCTATCTTGGTTATGGGCCTTTAAGAGACACCCGCTGGGAAATGGGACTGAACTAAGGGATGGCCTCGCTTAGAATGTACAGAAGAAGAAAGGACTCAGATTGCTAGCCACCCTACTAACTGTTACCAAGAGAAGGTAGGACAATGGTGCACACAAGAAGGGAAAATCATACTCCCCAGAAAGTAAGCAAAGGACTTACTATGCTAAATGTGCATATGGACTCATTTAGAGGAAAGAAAGCTTGACTAAGCAGTTAAGAGACCTAATATAAATATACCTCAGGTTCTGGGCCAGATAGATAATAGAACAGTGTAAGGTATGCCAGCAAGTAAATGCTTATGCAGCCAAGAGGAAACAGGGCAAAAGTCCTAAGGGAGAACAGCCTAGAGTTTATTGGTAGGTCAATTTTACAGAGGTTAAGTCAGGAAAAATACCTTCTAGAGATTGTAGATGTTTTCCCTGAATGGGTTGAGATATTCCCTACCAAGCAGGAAACAGCTACTGTGGTAGCTAAGGAGATATTAAAAGAAAAATTTCCCAGAGGTTCAGAGTGCCCAAGGTAATTGGATTGGACAATGGCTCTGCTTTTATCTCTTAAGGTAAATCAGGGATTGGCAGAGATATTGGGGACTAATTGGAAACCCATTGTGTGTACTGTCCCCAGAGCTCAGGAAAGGTAAATAAACCTTGACTAAATTGACCTTGTAGACTGGCTCAGACCGGTTGATCCCCTCCCCTTGGCTCCGAACACCCTCTAACATTTTAACCTGACCTTTTTTGAGATCCTGCATGGGACATCTACTCCCTTGATTCTCCCAGGGTGACTTTTCAGGCTGACAAGGATCTTATTGCTCAATAGCAAGCTTTCCAGATCAGCCACTTGGATTTGTGGCCTAAACTTAGTGTCCTGTATAATACAGGTACCCCAGAGGTTCCACACAGGTACCAAGTTGGAAATTGGATATACGTTAAGAGATATTGTGATGAACACTTGGAAGCAAAGAGGAGAGTGACTGATGTTATTGACCATCACAACCTGCATTAAAGTAGATAGAGTAACTGCTTGGGTTCACATCTGATCAACACCTTCACTTGATGCCAACTAGATAGCAGCCAGACACCTAAGCAACCTACTTCTGTAAGGCCAGAGAAACCACGAGACAGCTATGGTGTATCTTCCAGTGCTAAGCTGCGGCAGGCCCCACAACCCTACCAGGGTGACATGGCAGATGCTCTCAACCACAGGTGATGTGCCTTGGTCTACTACCTGAATTGTATCTGGTGGCTGGACCCAGTCTTTGATTTCTGTGATTTAGCAGTGGGCCTTGACTGCTGGGGTGTTGCTGTCCTGGAGACACAGGGAGAGGGATTGCCTGAATGTGGGGGACTAGGGACTTGTGAATCCAAACCATGTCCCAGAAGTTGCCTTGAAGGGTGGGGCTTAGGGTGTAGACATCCCAAATTGAAAAGTGCCCTGCAAGAAACTCCCATATATATGTGTCCCTAAGATGGGAGAAACCAGCAGCATGCCCATCAGTGTTAGGGGGCCAACTATTTCCTCTATGCTACCTGGGGGTGTGAAACATTTGAAAGCACAAATTGGAGACCATTCCAGGGGTAGTTAAATATTCAATAGCCAAGATGAGAGAAGGGTTAGCCAAGTGAAAGAGAGAGAACAGAGTCAGAGCTGGTTGTAGTCTTGGTTTAACAGCTCCCCCTGGTTTACTACCTTGATTTCTACATTTTTAGGACCCCTGATCATTTTGTTCCTGCTTCTGACCTTTGGCCTTTATATGCTAAATCACTTAGATGCCTTTATTAAAGCTCACATAGCTACAGGAAAGTTGATGGTCCTGAGACAAAGATATAAAGAGCTAAGTACAGAGGACCAGGGATATGAGCTGTACAAGTATCCACAATAGCTTCAAGATTGAAGCATGCACAAAGAAAAGGGGAGAATGAAAAGGTCAGCTCAGGAACTTTGGGAAGGTCATGGAACACATGCCCCTCTGGAAGAGAGAAGCTAATTAACATTTCTCAGACCACAGGGTGGGAACCAACCTGTGGGTGGGGACACATTCTGTAGGACAGACTGTTGCCCATCTTCAAACAAGGGAAGTCCTTGACACCTCAATCCCTGAAGACCAATTAGTTTAAAAAGTCACACTGTTCTGTAAATCACATTGTGCCTAATGGCTGCTGCCCTGAAAACTGTTTAAAAGCTCACTGAACAAGCTGAGCAGGGTCGCCCCCTCTCCTTCGGGTCTGGGACACCCCCCAGTGCACTAGAACAATAAATTCCTTTTGCTTTTTGCATCAATTCAGTTTCCACGTGGTTCACCAGCAGATCTCCAGTAAGCTAAGGAGAATCTTACAGATCAAGGACCTCCACATAAAACCAGATACACTGAATCTAATAGAAGAGAAAGTGTGGAAAAGTCTCAAACACATGGGTACAGGGGTAAAGTTCCCAAACAGAACACCAATGGCTTATGCTCTAAGACTAAGAATCAACAAATAGGACCTCATAAAATTGCAAATCTTTTGTATGATAAAGGACACTGTCAATAGAACAAAATGGCAACCAAAATATTAAGAAAAGATCTTTATCAGTCCTATACCAGATAGAGGGCTAATATCCAATATATACAAAGGACTCAAGAAGTTAGACTCCAGAGAGCCAAATAACCCTATTAAAAATGGGGTAAAGAGCTAAATAAAGAATTTCAACTGAAGAATATTGAATGGCTGAGAAGCACCTAAAGAAATGTTCAACATCCTTAGTCATTGGAGAAAATCAAATCAAAACAACCCTGAGATTACCCCTCATACCAGTCAGAATGTCTAAGATCAAAAACTCAGGTTACATCAGATGCTGGCATGGACATGGAGAAAGAAGAATACTCCTCCATTGTTGGTGGGATTGCAAGCTGGTACAACCACTATAGAAATCAGTCTGGTGGTTCCTCAGAAAATTGGACATAGTACCTGAGGACCCAGATATACCACTCCTTGGCATATATACAAAAGATGCTCCAACATATAACAAGGACACATGTTCCACAATGTTCATAGCAGCCTTACTTATAATAACCAGAAGCTGGAAAGAACTCAGATGTACTTGAACAGAGGAATGGATAAAGAAAATGTGGTACATTTACTCAATGGAGTACTACTCAGCTATTAAAAACAATGAATTTATGAAAATCTTAGGGAAATGGATGGATCTGGAGAATATCATCCTGAGTGAGGTATCCCAGTCACAAAAGAACACACATGGCATACACTCACTGATAAGTGGATAGTCATTCAAAAGCTTGGAATAACCAAGATACAATTCACAGACCATATGAAGCTCAAGAAGAAGGAAGATCAAAATGTGGATGCTTCAGTCCTTCTTAGTAGTGGGAACATAATACTCAGGAAAGATAGAGGGTAGGAGGAATTTGAGAGGAAGAAAGGTGGGGGAGAGTGAAAATGGGAGCAGGATCAGGTATGGTAGGAAGGTCAGGAATTTAAACAGAGGTATGTAGCAGTGGGGGATGGGGAACTGGGGGTAGCCACAAGCAAGTGTCAGATGTCAGGAAAGCAACAGGCTCCTAGCACCCAACAGTGATGAGATTAGCTTAAATGCCCAACAAAGGGGATGGGGAACCTGTAGAGACCATATTCAGAGGTTAGGCAAGGCCTCAGGTTGGTGGATGGTCCCACCCACTCATTTCCAAATTTTTAACCCTGAATATCTCCTGTCTAAAGGTCAAAGTGTGGAGCAGGAACTGAAGGAAAGGTCATCCAAAGACTGCCCCATCTCAGGATCCATCCTATATACAGACACCAAACCCAAGAAGTGTCTGCTGACAGGAGCCTCTTTCAGCTGTCTCCTGAGAGACTTTGCCAGAGCCTGACAAATTCAGAGGTGGATGTTCTCAGTCAACCATTGGAGTGAGCACAGGGAGACCAATGGGAGAGTTAAAAGACAGAAGGAGCTGAAGGGGTTTGCATCCCCATAGGAAGAACAACAGTATCAACCAATAAGATTCCCCAGAACTCCCAGGGATTAAACCACCAACCATGGAGTACACATAAAGGGACCCATGGCTCTAGCTACATATGTAGCAGAAGATGACAATTGTCCAGCATCAATAGGAGGAGAGGCCCTTGGTCCTGTAAAGGCTGGATGCTCCAGTGCAGGGAAAAGCCAGGGCTGGGAGGCAGGATTAGGTGAGTGGGTGGGTGGGTGGGGGAGCACCCTCATAGAAGCAGAGGAAGGGGGATGAGATAGGAGGATCCCGAAGGAGAAACAAGGAAAGAGGATAACATTTGAAGTGTAAATACTTAAAATATCCTATACAAAAAAATCACTAAAACACGGGAAAAAACAGACTGCCAATGCATAAAGTGGTTTTTATTTAGTTTTGTGTATAATATTTTTGTTGAAAATAATTTATGAGCAGCTAAACAAATATGGAAATATGTACTGGAGGGACTCATCCATATTTGACAGCTATGTATTTCATGACCAACAGGCTAATGAAAAAAGAAGTTAATGCCATCAACTAGGGAAAAGCAAATTCCAATCACTATGAGACACAGAGGTCTCAATGATAGGGGAAATGTAGTGATTGTAGTGAAGTTAATGAGAAATGTGTAAGCTTGTAGACTTCTTTAGTAACTGGCCATTGGTGTGGGTGCTAAACCCAAAAGAATGAAGCATTCCCAAAAGGCTAAGCACTGAGTTACCACATGATCCCCAACTCTTCTTTCTACGTACAAAAACATAAAAGTCATGAGATAAGCATTTTAAATACATGTGAGGACCTGAACGTGTTGTATTTTTCATAAGTTGAAAAATTTCAAATATCTGTCCATTAAAAAGTATGTGGATGAAGAAAGTAGGATACACACACACACACACACACACACACACACACACATACACACACAGAGAGAGAGAGAGAGAGAGACAGAGACAGAGACAGAGACAGAGACAGAGAAATAGTTAATCCTCCATTTATACATCATCTTTGAACTTGAAAAACAGCAAGATTTGTATATAAACACCAGTGCCACGGAAAGTATTTTTGAATTCACATAAAACATGTGAGATATCTAGGCTCTGTGGGAAAATAATGACAAGAGCCAGATGTATAAGAAGGACTGCTCAGCTTCTCTCTCTCTCTCTTTCTCTCTCTCTCTCTCTCTCTCTCTCTCTCTCTCTCTCTCTCTCTCTCTCTCTCTCTCTCTCTCTCCCTCTCCCTCCCCCCATCTCATTCTTCCCGATATGTACACTGAAGGCCTCTTTGCCTATTTCTCTCTTCTCTCTTCTTTCTTTCCTTCTCTGTACCCCTTTCTCTGCCTTTACCCATTTCCAGGTCCCCATCTCTGCTCTGCTCCCTGGCTACTTTCCTCGAATAAACTTCCCTTTGTATTAGGCCAGTTGCATGGCTGAATCTTCAGAAGGAACACCTTGGCAGGGCCTGCTAAGGAGGTGCTTCCTCCCACTCACACCACCATTTTGTAAAACACAACACTGGGTATAATACCATCTTGTGAGGACATTTTAGTATGATTTTTTAGTATGAATGTATCATCTGTGCTTTGAGAAAATACCTTAGCAAAACAAGTTAAAAGTGGAGAGACTTATGATTTTAGAACTTTTTTTTTTTTTTTTTTTTTTTACTACTATCACATGTCCCTGTTACTTTGGGACCTTAGATAGGACAATGCACTAAGAAAGATATAGAACCAAGCTGCTCGCTTCTTGGGACAGCAGACAATGAGAGACATACAGATAAGAAGGTACACAGGAATGAGACATTCCTCAAGGTTACATCCTGAGTGAGCATCCTGGCTACCCACATTTCAGTATCTCCTCATTGTACTATTATATTATATTATGCATCCTTCAATGTACTGGCATTGACTAAGTCAGGGCCTTTAAGATCTCATTTCCCAAAAGGTGAGACCCTGAAAGCAAGCTCCCAATACATATTTAGTTTGGGAACATTTCATAACAAAGTGGAGTACTACCCCTTCACTTGCTAACAGTGAAAGGCTAAAGAAATAAGGAAGTCTTCATCCTTTCTCTTAGTTTATTTCATATCATGTTAAAATATCCCCCCTTTTTTTTTGGAAATCTTACATCATTCTGATTGCCTCTGACAATTACATATCCATCAAAATCTTGTCACAAGAATGCATTTGCCTGTCAGTGTTCCATAATCTTGACTAGTTTAGAAATCCAAACCTGTGTTGTGAGTTCAAAAAAAAAAAAAAGCAAATTATAAATAAGCCCACCACTGTTATATGTATTACAACCTTGTTCATAATTCCCTAGACTATGGTGGTAAAAGATAAAAGCTATTCTTAAAACAATTCAAAAAAGTTTAGAGAATACTGCGTTAAATTTAAATCATTTCTTTGTGGGAAAGGTGATGTAACTGTTTATGAATCTCATTTAAGGGCAAAGAAGATGGGCATCGGCCTCTCCTAGGATATTCGTCCTCTCTAAAACCATCACATATCTTTCGTCAGTCCTTCAGGGATCTTTAAATATTACTTTTCTTATAAGTCTTCCTTGTGTGCTTTATCTAATATTTAATGCCTTTTGCCTGAATGTTTTATATAACTGCTGCTTCTATTTTTCTCCTCCTTATCACTACCTACTGGCCTAGTGCAGGCTTTATTTATTTTTCATGGTACTCTAGAGGCCTTGTACTGCCTATCTCAATCACATTGAAATAAGTCTACCACAGTGGGATATATACATATCTTTGTCACTGCTTAGATTCCTTTATAAGTTGATGCCTGGTATATAATTATTACTTTGTAAATATTTATTAAATAGCTGTAATTATTTATTTCTTCCACTGAAAATTAGTGGAGAAGAGGTTGCTATATAAGTTCTAACCTGAGAATTCTTAGTATCCAAAGGAAGTTGTTATTGTGCTCCAACTTCAAGGTAAACACAGCCTCCCTCTGAGAAGGGACAATATGAAAGTAGGTCAAGGCAACTAGAAGATACCTACAGATGGGTAAAGAATGGAGAAAGCTCAAACTTGTCCTGAAGATACACAGGTGTCAGCATGAAGTCCATGGATCAAAGTCCAAGGAGGTAGTTCTTGGTCCTAGTAGTGATAGTGATAGACAATTAAAATCTATTGTGGTAGAAAATAAAACGTGTCTCAGAAGAATGTACGTAACTAGTCTAAGCAATTTCACCTTAAAATAGTCTAATAAAAATCTCAATGCCTCTATTGAGTAGATAAATCATAGCTTTGAGCAGGAGAAAGCTATGGAATAAAGCAGAGAAATGACCTCTACTATTTCACAGGCTGTCTCATTCATTCAACATTCCATCCCTACTGTGTGCAGAGAACACTTTCAAATGAGAAACTGGATCGTAGAAGATACAGAACTTTTTCAAAATGAAAACATAACTGAGTTGAAGGCAGGGATGAAAGCAAGACAGGCTTTCAGAACTACTCCCAGCCCTGAATTTTGACCAATTATAGCTGTATTTTTTTAAATATAGGAAATAAATGAGCCCCTCTAAAATACACAAACGCCTGCATGAGTGCCTAAGAATATGTTTGTGGTTCAAATAAAGAAACCAGATGCTGTGAGCTAGTTTGCTAATCCTGAAATATAAAATACTAAAAATAACTCTTGACAGTATATTCTGAAGTTGAGCTAAGCAGAATTAAAATAACCTTGATCAAGTGAACCTGGATTGGTTTTTTCTTCACTGCAAATGTCTAAAGGATAATGATTAAGTTTTTCAGTATAAAACATTGCAATGAACTTAGGCATTTCTATATTTAAAGTAGGTCGATAAACTCACTGGTTGAATCATTGATTCATTTGCTTGTAACTCAGAACTGTGTTTTAATATATCACAAGACTGACTTCAGTTTTATTTTATATTTTGAAATATGTTCTAAATTATAAAGAAATAACACCTTTGATGAACTTTGGAAATAGAGAAAAATTATAAACTTGCTGCATTTTAATATTTTTTCAGTGATAAACTAAGATTTTTCAGAAAAGGTAAATTTATTAGTTGCCTAGTATGAAAGCAACAAACATTGACATAGCCCTCTTGTGCCTGCAATATATGTGTGTGTGTACATATATGTATAAAATAATCTTACCACAAATGTAATATACCATTATAATTTTTATTTAATAATTGTAGAAAGGGGGGCATTGCCATTGGGAATTTATGCAAGGTACACAGAGCATTTACACAGCAATGGACATAAAGTCTTACATGAAACTGAAAAATATACTCAATCATCAATTGTTTTTATAATATACAAATCATTAAATATCTGATTGAATAAATGCATGGATTTGTGAATGTCTGGCTTACTCAACTGGATAATTAAAAATGGAAATAAGGGATAATGTGAAAGATTTGATAGAATTATCCATTTATGATCAATGAATTGAATTATATTAGAGCTTACAAAGAAACAAATATAGAACAGAACTGATATGGTCCCTTTAACATCAATATCTACTGGGGAACATATGAACTATTATATGATGTGTGCAAGATATCACTTACCAAGATTAGAAATGAAGTAAAGCTATGGATTTAGCTTTTATGAACTATTAGATAAATTGAATGATCATGGCTTCAATAGTAGATGAAATATTGAACTGGAGGTAGTGGGTTCCTCAGAATTTAAAGATAATTAAAGCTATGGAATTCTGTAATTAGGAAATAAAAACATGACTCAGGGAATGGAGGAGAAAGAAAAACAAGTTAAAATGAGAGAAATTATAGATTAGTATAGACCTTATTCCTTATTAGAGAAATGTCTTTGTGCAGTAGATAGGATTTAAGAATTTCATAACCAGTCAAAATGCAGAGAATAAGTGCCTGCTACAATTGGGATGTCTATGTAACAACCTGTATTCATTACTTATTGATTACTGTAATAAAGCACCTTGACCAAGGCAAATCAAAGGAAGATTAGTATTGTTGGGTTTAGGATCCAAAGGGATGAGTCAATCACTCTCAAGGCAGAGAAGCATAGCAGCAGGCAGGCAGGACTGTGGACGTACCTGCTGAGAGCTCACATGCCATGCACCTGGATTGACTTGAGGGTCTTGAAGCTGCAAAGTGACATAGTTTCTCCAGTAAGGCCACACTCCGCAAAACTAACCAAAGAGAAGCACCAACTGGGGGCAATATCTTGAAATGCCCTAGACTAATAGGGACATTGTATTCAACTCACAACACAAAACTTACCCACTGAACATTGTGAAAAGAGTAAACAATGGATTGAAAGAGCTAGAAGTCAGGAAGAATTGGGCAAATTAATGTCTTCTATTCATGACAGGGCTGTTGCACTTAATTTATAACAGTTGTGTTTGCCTGCACTAGAAAAAGCCAATCAACATTGGAATTTATATATGAAGATCATGACACCCCCCACACAGCTAAGGAGCTATATTAATAGCTGCTAGCGGGGAAAGAGTCAGTTTCCTCTAAGGATGTGGCCCTTGTTAAGTCTACCATGTTCCAGTGGGTGGCACCATACCCATGCATATATGAAAAGCATTACTGGGACTCAGTGGGTTACTTTTTTTAAAAATGGACAATGAAATTGGAGAAGAATGTAGAAGTAGTTATCAGGAGGAGCTGGAGTAGAGGGTGGGCAACAGGGTTGAATATGATCAAAGTATATTGTAGTCATGTGTGAAATTTTCAAAAAATAAAAATATACTTAAAGATTTGATATTTGACAGAAATGAACTACTTTTGAGTTCATTTCAAAATGCAATTTCATTACTCAAGTAATATATGTATTAGATAATATAATTACATTTATAGTAATTATATAATACAAATGTATAATATATAGTATATAGTATATATAATTATATATTTATAACAATTATATAATGTATGTTGAATAGAATATATATATATAATTCACATGATGCTTGAGAGTTGTTTGAATAAATTCTAGGAATATAGAAACAAATGAGGATATGTGTGTTGTCTTCAACAACTTCCTATGAGAGGAAATTATTTGTGAGTAAGTAATTTAAATGTGGTTTGGTTTAAGCAGAAAATAGATAAGATATGCAAGTATCGTAGAAAAGAGACAAGCTTCTGTCTCTAAATGTTGATAGAACATTTATATGGATTATATTTATAATTAAATTCAAATTGCTATTTAGGGCTAAAAGCCTTTCTGCCCATGTGCTCATACTTTATATTTGTTTGAATTTTTCCTTGAAATTCCTTTGAGCACTGCCCTTAATGCTGTGTTTTACAAACCATAAATAGCAAATGGACCTCAGCCCTGTGTTTGCAAAGCCAAATGATGTTGATGTCATTTAAGTAAATTGGTGTTCCAAAATTATTTCTTTAACTAGAAAAATATGCAGATGCTGATCTTTCACATAGATGGCATCAACAGAAACTGATTTGCCGAGGTCCATGACATGTCATAACAACAGCAACAGAACCTCTGTTTTAAAGTAGACTTCCTTATGAATTGGCATTTTTTCCTCCTGTACTTGTTCATGGGTATTTGAATATTGTCCATCCTAGTCTGGGTTGGGATTTGTTTGACATGTAACATCTTCAGTTGAAATGTGTCTAAGGAAATCAAAGCAAAATGTCAAAGGTTACACAAGTCTAATACCAAGAATAGCTGCTTAAAGATTGGAACTCTTTGCAGCAATGTCCACTTGGGAGAAAAGAAAGATAAAACTCCCAGAATGCAGATTTCTGTTGTTGATATTACAAAAAAATAGTATTTATACAGAAAGGTATAATGTTTACCAGTGATCAAAACCTGATACTAACAGTGACAAAAGGAGAATTCCAAGGGTCAAACAAGTAAAGTGAGAAACACCAACCCCCCAAATCATAGACCTATAGCAGCTAGGGACAAAAACAGAGTGACGGGGAAGAATTGGCCCTGAGATTCTATCATGCAAAGTGCTATACAAGATTAATTTCAGTAATTGAACCAAATTGGTCCTTCATTTGGAAATCAATTATGTCCCACTTGTAAGAGGTAGAAGTAGAGGAATGACATTTCTAGCTCTAGCTGACTTTCAAACAAACATTTGACAATAAAACAATAAGATATGTAAAATGTAGTTCTGCTCTCAATAGAAAAAGCACAATTAAATATCTCATTATATGTATAAAATATTTAATTGCCATTTGAATATATCTTTATCTATAATGATACTTAATTGTCACATATGGCAATTCCAGAAAGAGTAAATTTGAAGACATTTTTATTTTATACATATAGGGAGATCATTGCAGATATTTCCAATATATGGAATTGCCTATTAATTTATATTGATGAGCTATCTAATTCCATAATTGGCAAATGATTTACTCTCCATAATTCTGCTTTTGTCTTTGCTCACTATAATTCCAATGCTCCTATAGTTCAGTAAGTAAATGTCCCCAGAATATGAGATCCCTGAAATGCTTGTAGAGAGATAAAGGTATATAAACATGTGAAATCCCAAAAGGGGCTCTGTTTGCAGATTGCTTCACAATTCTGTGAATTCCTTTGTTGGTTTGTAGCTAAAGTTCTGAACAAGTGAATTCACACATGCTCAAAGTATGATGTTGCCTCTCCTCCTAGTCCTTTAGCCTGCACATTGTACATATTCTGTTCCCCTATGTAAATATGATTTTTTTCAGTGACATAAGATGACAAAATAGACAAATAATGTCCTTTGTAGTTATTCACAACTAAAAATGCACCAAAGAGTACCTATAGGAAATATGTGAAGACCTAGATGGAATAAAGTTTTCTTATCTTGTTTTTGTCAAATATTTAGGATTTTCTACTGAGAACAAAAAGGCAAGCTGTGAGGGACATATGAATGAGCATTGGTTGTTGCTGGTAATGTGCTTGCATTTTACTGAAGAACTTGAAAAAAGAAAAGAAAACAACAGAGAACATTACACATCACTTGCTTTTGTTGTTGGTTTGTTTGCTTGTTTGTTTTGTTTGTTTGTTTGTTTTTGTTTCTTGAGATCCATTCTGAATCAGAGGTCAAAGTGATGTTCTCTTAGGTAATTTTCTATCAACTAAGAATCCTGAGCCTCTTATTTATAGTGGTAAATATAACTCATTAACCGGGTACTCCTGAAAACACAAAGGATCAGTACGAATAGATATTCTAGGGAAAATGGTACATTACTCAACTCTGTGATTCCATATTCCAAATTAACCTCAATTCTTCACTGCAAATATACAATATAGGAATATATAGAAATTATCTACACTCATAGAAATGGAGTATATTTTTGGTTATCTGTTCAAGACATCTACTTATGTAACTAAATTTGATAAATGGATTACCAGTACAAATAACATTGTTCATTTCATTTAAGGATTTATGACTTGGAGAACAAGCAATAATATCAAAATCAGAAGATCTAGACATAAACAAGAAGATGAATAAATGCCACATCAATTTGGTAGCTACTTTCCCTTTTTGAATGCCTATGCCTGTTCTGTAATCCTCCCACCATGCCAGATCTCACTGAAACAGGCACTAGTATGGCCAGAAATGAGGAAACTCACTCCTTGGAACAAATCATAAACCAACAAAGACCAAATAGCAAGTTCTCTCTTGCTTCCCATTCTGTCTTCTTTTCTGAACCTATGGAAGAATTATCTTCACTAGTTCCTGTCTACTGTTTTTGCATAAGTAATTATCACAGTTTTAATGGTTTGAGATAAATAAAGTATTTGCATATTACTATTTTCCTGGGTCAGAAGCTGAGATGGCTCCAAGATATACCTATTTTTTTTCCTAGATGCTAACATACCTTTTTCATTATGATTATGTTCAGGTGGAGCTTTAAAGACTTCCCCGAGCCATTTGGATGGGATCATGCCCAGACAGTAGGCTAGGTGCAGTTCTTTGCACAGAGAGACTGTAATAGTTGTATGTATGCAAAATTCACTTTTTCAAGGCAGGCAGAAAAAATAGTCTCTTGACAAGAATAAAATGTTTCTTTTAGGAGTCTCCATTATGTAAATTGTGTCTATATACAAGAGTGTCCATTGTGCTAAATCATCTGATTATACACAAATAAAGACATTCTCATTCATTCCTTTTGTATTTTCAATATATTTCCCATTTTTGTCTTCAGTTATTACAAAAGACTTATTAAACTGCTGAATAAAAATGTCAGGGATTTTTTTTTCATTTTTGTTCTTGTTTTTCACTTTTGAAATCGAAAAGGAATACTTTCTATAAAATGTATTCTTTGAAAATCTCACATATGTACACGATGTTTGTTGATTCCTTTCCTCCAGATACCCTAGCCTCCCCCCACAACATATCTCCGTTCCAGCCTCATGCTCTCTTCTTTTTAACAATATGCTGAATCCAATTAAGTTTTGTCTTTTATGGGTATGTGGCCATCTATCATGTGCAACCTATTGGTTGTCAAACCCAGAAGTATTTTCTACTCCTTCAACAGCCATCAATTCTCAAGAGCTCCTCAGCTAGGGGTAGGGTCTTTAAACCTCTCTTTCTTCCATGTAAGAATTTCCAAATGCCTTGATCTTACACAAATACATTTTGTCCAGGTTACCACAAATGCTGTGAGCTCAGATGTGCAGGAGCTATGTCATGCTCAGGGAACTGCATTTCACGGCAGTTCCTATCATGGAGCACTTAAATTCTTCCTACCTCCCTCTTTTACATTGTTTCCTTGTCCTTTACAAAGGAACCATTGGTTTATATGCCCTATCTACCACTGAGCACTCTGGACCATATTCTCAGCACCCTGAGCAGTTATGTCACTCTTCAGTAACCACTACACATTGCAATATGCAGCATCTATACCAGAGGCTGAGAAGACAAATCCATAGATATAAACACAAATATATAGAACACAATTTGACAAAATAGCCACTAGAAAAAAAAAATCCATTGATTCTCCCATTATCTACAGAACTCCCAGAGTTTTGACCATGTTTACAGTATTAGGTGCAAAACCCCACTAGCTCATTAGCAAATTTAAAATAGGATTTTAAAGGAGTTTGAAAAGAAGTACTCCACTTGGGTGAACAATGCTCCTCTCAGAAGACATGTGTTCTTAAATGAAAATCTATGTGTGTCCTTATAACTTATTGATTAAGGAGTTTCCAAAGGTACCCAAAACAAGACAAGCTATTGCTGTTGTTCTTGGTTGCCTGCCATAACTAGATAGCAAGCCCATATTGCTAAAGACATAGCATAGAAATCAATCTTGAATTGGCTATGAGTCATTCTCCCTGCTGTGTAGTTTTCTCACTGCTGCTAGAAGCTGCTGTACTGGCTGATAAAGGACATCAACTGTCTTATCTAATACTTGACTTTGCAAAACCTTATACCAATTTGCCAGGTAAGATGTGCCCACTAATGCAGTAATGGCATAAACATTGTGGTGATAAAAAATCACTCTCTTCATTTGGCATAAAAATATTTTTCAATATTTAGTATGCTATACTGTGAATTAAGAGTATTAAGTAGAAGTATGTTAATATTAGAACATTATTTTGCAGGATTAATTAGAAGCATGATTTTTTTTTTTGGCTTTCTTTCGAGACAGGGTTTCTCTGTATAGATCTAGCTGTCCTGGAACTCACTCTGTAGACCAGGCTGGCCTCGAACTCAGAAATCTGCCTGTCTCTGTCTCCCAAGTGCTGGGATTAAACGCGTGTGCCACCACCGCCCGGCATAGAAGCATGATTTTAAATTTCCAATGAATTTTGATTTTTTAGCATTAGTGTTGTATTTATGCATTGACTTCTTCAATACTTTAAATATTGAAGACATTAATATTTCTTTAGTATTGAATATTACTGAAATAATATATGTCAATATTATTTTTTTAATTTTGGCCAATCTATATTTCCTTAGAATATACTCACCTTCAGATTTTACATATTTGAAACAATCAACTATATCCTGTACATAAAATATATTTTTTTCTCATGATTTTCTTTTTCTTAAGCTAGTTTTAATTCTGGTTTTAAAAATTAGTTAAACAAATTTAAGTAAGTGACATAACTGAAATTACAAAATAATGACAAAATAAATTGAAGATGACAAAATAGTTGAAAGGGAACACCCATACGCACTTTCATGTTCACATTAAATTTGTTAAAATGTCTGCACTGCTTAGAGTGATTTAGATATCTAATGTGATCACCACCAATGAAGCCACAAAAGACTCCTAATAGAAAAACAATCTCAATAATTAACAATAAAATTGGCAATATCAAAATTCCTGACTTCACGAGATTCTCTCAGGACCCAGCAACCAAAATAGTATCATCCCCTTAGCATAAACCTTGACACACCAAATATGAACAGATTTTACACAATACTAAGACATCATCCATGGATCCATAGCCAACTGATATTTTGACAAATGTGTAAAATATACATTGCAGAACCTAAGGTCTATTTAACAAATGGTGCTGGGAAAATTGAATGCCCATATGGAGAACAGCTGAGGCTGACCTCTATCTAACAATTCACATAAACCAACTCAAAATGAATCAGAGATCTTAAAATATAAAGCTACTTCTGAAGATATGATTGAAGGACTTTTAACGTATCACCATAGGCAATGGATTTTTAAGACAAGTGTAGGTAAAGAAGGACAAAAGGAAATGGAATGATGTCGGACTGAACACTTTATCATAGCAAAGGGGTCAAGACAGAAAAAGAACAACCTAAGGGACTAGGGAGCTATTGGCAAGCTTTTCATCTAAGAAGAAATCAACTTCTAGAATAAAGGAGTTTTAAAATTCAGCCCCAACTCTGAATACTGTCATTTAAAAACATGCCAAACATCTCTGTACATAATTCTGAAAAGAACATAACCAATGATTAGTCAGCTTAATTATGCTTAATGTGTTTAATCATTAAATAAATGGAATTCAAAATTGCCTTGAGATACCATCTTACCTAGCTATTTACAACAAGTAAATAATAATAAAATCTGTCCAAATGGTGGAGTAAATGAAAACCATATTTAGCAGTGGAGATGTCCTTTGGTCAGCAAGAATTGTAGAGATGCTCTTCAAATATTTCAAATTAAAACCAACAAATGATCTAGTATACCGCTGCTTAGGTTTCTGAACTAGAAGCCTTTGTGACACTGGGAGAAAATATCTAACCAAATCAACTTACAAGAGGAATGATTTAGTTTGAATCATGACTTAAGAGTGCTGCAGTCCATCATATCAGTGAGGTTATGGAGCATTCATGAAGAGGGGAGTGTGTTGCAGACATGCTTATATCATGCCACACTTGGAAGCAGAAAGAGTATGACTGGGAACAAGAAAAGCTTTTTTCCGTTCAAAACCCACCATTAACGAATACACATCTCCTTTGTTTTGAATGTCCTTCTGCTTTTTTGCTCTGTCTATTTTGTTGCTACTAAAGATAAAGTGGGAGACGATCCTGTTACCAGTCTTTTCCTTGACACAAGCCAATGGATGTAGATGATCATGGTCTAAATCTTCTGAAACCCTAAGTTCAAACAATAGTTTTCAATATTAAAAAAATTTCTTTCAAATATTTCTGTGATAAACCTTATTAACTGAACCTTGTATCATATTACTAAGCAATAATAATTTAAAAATCATTTTACTGATATGAAAAAATTAACATAAAGCCAAACATAGTGATTCATGCCTCTAGTCCCACATTTGGAGGGCAGAAGCAGGAAAATCGTGAGAGTCTAACTGAAAAACAACACACACACTAATAAACACATACATGCACAACGCAAACACATACACACATACACCACATAACACACATATGTTTGTATAACATACCTATTTATATAATATATAACAATTTACATTTATATTTGAGGGGAGGAGTCTGTTATGCAAACCTATAATTTCAATACTTACTAGGCTCAATCCATAATATTTCAAGACCACGGCTATCCTGGGCAACTTAATGAATCTCTGTCTTAAAATGAAAAATAAAGGTCCCCGGTCTCAGAAACTGAGTGGGGCCAAAAGAGTCCTAGGGATGGACGATGACAGTGGAAGTCCAGCAGTGAACTTGTGTGAAGACTTTAAGGATCCCAACAATGAGTCCTAAAGCTTAACATTTCTCCACAAAGCTGTTGAAATTCTTTGCTTACTGAACCATCATGTGCCTGACAAGAGAGGAACTAGAGGAAATAGAAGATTTCCATTTTACAGTCTGATGAACTATACTTGTTTTATGTGTCCTCACCTGAGGAGTATATAAGAAGCTATGATACCAATAAACCTCATGGCTTGGGTCATCACTCTTGTACCACTCCTGATCCCAGCTTTGACTCTTTCCCTTTTCATCCCTGGTCCTCTCCTTTCAACTCCTAGCATAAACCCCAGAAGAAAATCAGGTATGGCTCACCCGAAATAAAATTTACTGATAATATACTCAATCTACTATGTGGCCATGTCATAAGTTCAGTTCAGAGAGCCATCACTTGATTGATTGATTGATTAAATAATCAATAGACTCATGTACTAAAAGAGATTAGAAAACTTCAAAATTTTGTAGTAAATTGATCTATGACTAAATTACTTGGTACACATAAGGAAATGAACTTTCCTAATGAAATGCATTAGGAAAAGTAGGGATTCACACTCAAAAAATAAAACTACTAAACATCACATTAAAGCAATCTCAGTGTAGATAAAATCTTATATATAATGCTTAAAAACAGAAGAGCACCTATGCAGCACAGTCTCACCAATAATTTTTCAACTTGAGTGCTCAAGGAATGAGAACATAAATAGACACATGAAATTGCAACAAGGTAAATTTTTCTGCACAAAAAAAGGAAACAATTAACAGGGTGAAAATACAGCCTTCAAAGTGCTATAAAATGTTGTCATGCATTTATGATCCTGTGAGTCAATTTACTATCAAGAAACCATCCTATTAAAAAAGGCTAAGGGTCTAAATGCCATTTATCAAAAGAAAGCATAGAAATGCATGAGACTCAATACCATTAATCATTAGGGAAATACAAATGAAAATGTACAGAGAGATATAGCTTCACACCCATCACCCTGTCTTATATAAAACTGATAAGTTTTGGCAAGGATGTGGAGGGTGAGGAGTCCCAGCAGAGTGAAAATGTAAATTGATAGAACCATTATAGAACTTTGTCTAAAACCAAAAGATTGATTTAGTTCAGGATTCAGCAGTCCTACTGCTGCATGTATGTCCCCACTCCTCTGTATAACATAGCACTCACAAGAGCCACAATATGCAATCAACTCAAGGTTGCTAATCAATGAGTGGATAAAAGACACATACCTATACAATGGAATACTTTGGCTTTATGAAAGAAAACTGTGCCGCTTGTTGACATGGGTAAGCCGAGAGTATTTGAGATGGTGCTGATATGTAAACAAAATACACAGCTCTTCAACATGGATAAGGAAGCAGTGGGTGACCAAAGTAACCATTCTACCAAGTCCAAGTCCAACTTACAAATCAACGAACATACTGATGTTACTTATAGGAGTGTAAGTGAAAGGATATTTACAAGTGCACAAAAGGCTCAGAGTCAACTGTACCACCAAAAACCCAACCCAAAATTAGGTCATCACTCGTGGAAGCTGCATTCCTCAAGTTCTCTGGATGGAGGAACATTGTAAATATTGTAAGTGTCTTGGACTCTCTGGGGCTTGTGAGTATTTTATTTTCTAATTCTTAGGTGTCTCCCTCTAGGGTTGAGAGTTTAAATTCTAAAGATGTTACTAAAAATCAAGTGGTAGTTATTACATTTAGCTTGACTTAGTCATTCACAAAATGATCATCTAATATGTCACCATTCCATAAATAAACAGAGTGAGTACTGGTAAATATAAAATAATGTTAAAAATAAATGTAAAAGTTGGGCAGTGGTGGCACATGCCTTTAATCCCAGCACGTGGGAGGCAGAGGCAGACAGATTTCTAAGATTGAGGCCAGCCTGGTCTAAAGAGTAAGTTCCAGGAAAGTCGGGGCTATACAGAGAAACCCTGTGTTGAAAAAACAAAACAAAACAAAACAAAAGTAAGTAAATAAATAAATGAATTTAAGGAGCTAGAGACCACCAAAACATTTATACACATTTATGGTTATTTAGAGCAAAACTGTTTTAAAGAGAGAAATATGCATCAAATTGTTTTTGAAGTTTAAACTTTAAAATCTCATATAATGGCACAGATATGATGATAAATATATAATTTCAGATCTGAGGAGGTAGAGGTTGAAGGATTACACAATTCCATAGTAGAATTTCCCTCAGAAAGAAATAACAAAAAGAAAAATAAAAGTTCTTGGGCTATAAGCATGCTCCAAGTTGACATTTCTAGTATCCACTAATAGCTACATGTGACCTTAGGGAGGTATGAGGGGTTCACTGGACCATCTGACTAACTGAACTGGTACACTCCAGGTTTGATGAAAGATACTGTTTTAAAAATAAGATAGAGTTAAGGTATTAGAGTGAAACCATAGAGTCCATCTGTAAGGTGTGCTACATGTGTTCTGCGAGACAGATGGTGTGTTTTGTGGGTCCACCCAAGAGTTATAGCTATTCCCCTCCTCAAAATGAAGTCAAACGCTGCTTGTAAAATTGAGTCTCCTAGGCTTTAGGCATAGCCTGACAACTTGCTGTTTTATATAATACAATACAGAGTAATGTAAGACATAGGCTAATCTCAAAAGATATCAAGTAAGAAAATAGTTACCCTCTACCTGCTACATATACACAGGTATGTGTACTTACA
Source organism: Mastomys coucha (assembly GCF_008632895.1). Lineage (NCBI taxonomy): Eukaryota > Metazoa > Chordata > Mammalia > Rodentia > Muridae > Mastomys > Mastomys coucha. The sequence goes on along the minus strand of NW_022196905.1, from coordinate 34,278,424 downwards.
TGCACACATTTGGATATATATGCACACTTGGAGCACACAGAGAGGGAGCTGGAGAGAGGGAGAGAGAAAGAAAGGGAGAGTGAGAGAAAGGGAGAAAAGGAGAGAGGGAGGGAGGAGGAGAGGGAGAGAAATTTGAGCATAAAATGGTGCTTTGTTTTTATAGCTATTGTCTACTTTGTTCACAAAGGAAATCTAGAAATGTAGGTAATTCAGTTTCTAACTTCTTCTCAGAGCAAAGAAACTAGAGCCTCTTCTTGGGGAGGTGACTTATTTCAGAGCACTTGGGCAATCTGCAATGCAGCCAAATTTTAAATCGGCATCATTTGACTGCTGGCTCAGTGTGTTTTTACTCTGGTCTACTGTACTGTAAGTAGTGCATTTGAGTAATTTTTCCTTTATATTAATTTTCTAAATGCACTTGGGGGAAAGTAAGATGTGCAAGAGCATTTAAAAAAAGGAATTGAAAAATGAAAGTCAGGAGGGCAAGCCCTAAAGCACAATACACCAATTCAGAGAAATGAAGGGCAGATCTAGCATGGCTCTGGGGCAGGCAAGGGAGAACATGAAATACAAGCATTGAGGTCAAGCTTAAGAGAACAAATGCCTGTGAGGTTGATTCCCCATTATTATTGTTATTCAAACAAAGACCCACAGCTGCTACCTGGACCTTTGGCCTGCACCACAGGCTTCTGTAGTGAATTCCTCTCAAAGGGTTCTTCTTAAGCAACATTTTTTTAATGAATAAAAGATTTTTTAAAAAATGACAATAAGAGGAGCTCTGTTGCTCACTAGTGAGTTTGTAGCTTAATAACTTAATAGCTTCAGTTCCTAACTTCCCCCTGAGAATATTAAATAATAACAAAGCAAGGCAAAACCCCACTTGCTACAGATCTGAAATACAAGCCATGGTATTTTATTTTTTGTAAGAGCTTCCCTGACTCTCTCAGAAAGAATTGATGGAGATAGGAGGAAACAGTTGGGAAGAAAGCTAAAAATTTCATTGTCATTTCTAACATCAGACACTCTACCCGAGCACTCGCAATGCAAGTCTCAGAAGAATTTGGTAAAGCAAGTATTTTCCCCTTAGGCAGCTTTGGAAAATGTGTTGCACAAGCTTAAATCCAGCCTGCCACCTGTTTCTATAAGTAAAGGGTTTCATTTCTATTAACTGATGCATGAACCCTGGGTACTTTTGACTTACAATGGTTACAAGGATCTTACACTGGCTTCCCCTCTGTTCTCTGGCCCTTGAGATTTCTGTTGAAAAAATTTTAAAGAGACACACAGAGTGCAGAAGGTGGAGTTTATCACAGTGTAAAATAAGGCATCAGTAAGAGATGATATTGAGAAATGGCCAAAGACGAATGTGGAGAAAATAGTTTCATAGGGTAAGAATGGACAGTCATCAGAAAGATTATCTCACAGGTGTCCTCTCTCCAGAGATGCCACTGTGAACGGGAACAGTCTCAAGAATAGAGTGGACGATGCCTATGGAGAGTATTGTGTAGCTATGCAAGCTTTTTTATAAAGCCAAATGTAGTTATTCCAGTAAGTCATAAAGAATAAAATAAGTTGAAATTTCCCATTTTATCTATAATTAAGAATTGTGTGCTTCACACTGGTGAGGATGTAGAGCAAGGGGAATAATCCTCTATTGCCCTTGGGAGTGCAAACTTTTACAACTACTTTGGAAATCATTTTGGCATTTTCTCAGAAAGCTGGGAAGATTTCTACCTCAAGCCCCAGCTATACTATTCCTAGGTATATATCCAAACAATGGTCCAACATCTCACAAAGATACTTGGTCAACTATGTTCATAGAAGCTTTATTTTAAAAATCCAGAAACTAGGAACAACTTAGATGTTCCTCAACTGAATAATGCATAAAGAAAGTGCAGTAAATTTATACCACAGACTATTATTCAGCTATTTAAACCCAAAACATCAAGAATTTTGTAGTCAAATGGATAGAACTTGAGAATATCATCCTGAGTGAGGTAGCCCAGTCCCAAGAGGGCATGTATGGTAGGTACTCACTTATAAGTAGATATTAGCCATAAAATTCAGGTACTATGTTAAATTCCACAGACAAAAAGAAGGTAAGCAAGGAGGCCCAAGCAAGAATTTTGAATCTCAAGTAGAAGGGAGAGTAAAATAATCATTAAAGGAAGAGGAAGGGAAGGACCTGGGAGGGAGGGAGATGAAGAGAGGAATGAGGGATTCAGGATCAGATATAGGGAAGGACAGGAGAGATGGTTAGATGGCCATGAAAATGAATGGAAATCTGCAAGTGACAGGGGTAAGGAGGTAGGGAGCATTTTTAGGACAAGGCAGAGACCTGAGATAAGTGCGGTGCTCAAGAATCAATAGGGTTGACCTTAGCTGTGACATTGGGGATGTGCAACCAGAAGAGGGTACCTCCTGTAGCCAAAAAGGAATGTCAGTAGAAGGATGGAGACACCAACCCATGCACAAAACTTTCATCCTAATATTTATCCTCTCTAAAAGTAAGGCTGACACAGGGGAGGAAGCAGAGACTGAGGGAATGACCATCCAAAAACTTGAAACCCATTCCATGGGCAAGCACCAATCCCTAACACTTCTAACAATACAAGACTACTGTTTTGTTTGCAGATAGAACCATGTTGTCCTCTGAGGCTCCACCCAGAAATTGACTCAGACAGATATAGACACCCACAGCCAAACAGTATATAGAGCTTGGGGACTCTTAGTAAGGAATATGGGGAAGGATTGCAGCCCCAAAGAGAATAGCAACTTCACAGAAAGAACAACACAATTAACTATCCTGAACCCTTGGGGATCTTAGATTCTGAACCACCAATCAAAGAATACACATGGGCTAAACCTAGGCTTCCCTACTCATATGCAGCAGATGTACAGTATGACCTTCATATGGGTCCTGATCAACTGGAACTGGCTGGGAGGGTGGGTTATCCCAAAAACTGTTGCCTGTCTGTAGGATATGTTATTCTAGCTGGGATAAGTTATCTGGCTTCAGTAGGAGTGGAGGCACACAGCCTGACAGAGACTTGAAGTTCCAGGGTAGGAGGAATACTCAGTGGACCCCCCACCTGATCAGAGAAGGGGAGGAGGAATAGGGGAAGGATTGTGGGAGGGTGTGACCAGGGAAGGACAGTGAACAGGATGAAAGTGAATGAGTAAAAAATAAAATTAAATTAAAACAAAAAAAAGGGAGAGAAAGTGAATAGCATGTTTTTGTAGTCCTTCTTGCTCTCTATCAGCTTCAAACATGTCTGCCTCAGAGAAAATTTTACTCAAGGTCCTTAGCCACATATATGAAATTTTAAGCCCATCAACGACAAAAAAATGTCAAAAATGACACTAACTAGTCTGTAATGTAATACCAGTACATTGAGGCCCAACCTTTTAGAATCTTAGCTCAAGTGAGGCCACCAACATAAAAAAGGTGAGTTCTCTTACTCTCCAAGTGGTAGTTTCCCATGACCTTATTTCTGCAATACAAGGTCTCATACTTCCATATTTGCTGAGTCCTCTTTCCCCGGTTTTGTAGAATTAGCTGATCACATCATACTGTGAATCCAGTGCTCCCAACAATGGGAACAGATGTCATCGCTTATGTGGGGCATAGAAGATAGGAGCCACATTGACTTGGTGAGGTGAAACCAATCCGGTTTTGGTTGTGGTACAAGCTTTTTAAAAAAAAAATAATAATTACTTGCCAAAATGCTTTCATTTTGTGTTTTCCTTTGGACAACATAGAGATTATAATTCTTTGTTTCTAACACCTATGTGATTAAATAGCCTTTATAGTTCTTTCTGGTTGCTTTCCTGATGTGACTGTCAAACTCACATGGACCAAGTCTTAAGAGAGGGGCCATTGGTTCAACTTTATAAAGAAAGATTCTATTAAAAGTAAAACCCTGATAGTTGGGTCATTTTAGAAAAGTCATATCTTCATCCTAAGCCAAATATACAACTCTGATTTCCATTTATTTGAATAGTGAACAGAAATAAGAAATTTTAGATCCTGGATTTATAAATTTCTGATATCCAGGGAGAATCTGTGCTTGTTATTTTCATTTCTACTTGACACAGTCTAAGGGTGTCTGGGAACAGAAAAACTCAACTGAGAAAATATCTCCAATATTGGCCAGTAGACAAATCTGTGAGACACTTACTTAAGGAATGATTGATCAAGGAGGAACCAGCTGAATATGGATGGTGCCACTCCTGGGCAAACGATCTGAGTGGGATAAGACCAGAGTGAGCAACCCATTGACAAACCAGAGAGCAACATCCCTCCATGGCCTCTACATCAGTTCTGGCTTCCAGCTTCCTGCCCAACCTTTCCTCCATGATGAACTATCACACAGAACTATAAGGCATTATGGACCTCTTTTTCCCCAAGGTGCTTTGGGTTATGATGTTTATCACAACGGTAGTAAATGACCAGGGCAAAGTCTATCCTCAGTCACTTCCAAGCCTGCTGATATCTCACAAGCTATCCAACATAATGTTTGACTAATTGTAAGAGAAGCAAGCTCCTCAAAGCCTTATTTATCCTCAGTCTACCTAGAGCTTTGAACCATAAAATTAGTGTAAAATACTATGCAGGAACACTGAGACAGTGAAAAAATGTTACAGTCAAGGTTAAATGACTCTTTCTTCCTTGAATACACGTTGGTTTTTTTTTATTTTCTTAGTTTGGTGAGAGCAAAATGTAAAGATGAATTCAAGGCAAGTGAAGTGTGGTTTTTAAAATCAACTCATTCATGTTCAGATGATAATTTTGTCTTTGCAGCTACAATGGAGGAAAATTTCACCTCAGTGTTTGAAGAGTTAAAAAAGATAAGCCATTTAATGTGAGTTCTGTAGTAAACATTTTTAATAGCTTTGGTCTGTAGATGAGGAAGGAAATATTGATATATGCCAAGTGTATCCTTCATCATCAGTTCAAAGGTTTGTCCTTCAGCTAAAAAGTGTGCTCACTTTCAAAGGATTTCCTTTCAAATATGATACTACATTTTGTGTTTTGCTTTACTCTGATTTCTCGCCATTCTTTCCTGAATGGAGAGATGAACAAAGGTGCTGATTTCAGTCTACAAAGAGCAAAAGGCTTAGTAGGCAAGAGGAAACATCTGCCTACTAAGATGTGAATCTGTGAACAAAAGGAAGGTCACTTATAATTTTTTCTTGATAATATTTTCTTTGCATTCTAGATAACTTGAAACTAGTTTGGAAGGTTTTGTTTTGTTTTGCCACCAGATGACAGAGTCAAAATAATTATGAGCTTATCACACTGAGAAGTTGTTTTCAAAGGGAAAGTTAGTAATTTTCTGGCAATGATCTACATCTATTGTCTTCCTCATTAACTGTGTGACTGACTGACCACCGGAGGATACATGAGTGTTTCAGTGTCTTCCCCACCAGTTGTCCAATGGGTAATTGTGAGCATCACAATAGCTAAGGCATTCACATACAACTTAAAGCTTTTAGAGACCCAGTAAGAAAAAATATTAGAGGTATCATCTTAAAGTGATAGTGCTTACTGATAAGAAAAAGATGACAGTAGAAACTCTTTTGAAATAGAAAGAGACTGTCTTATATTTTCTGAGGAAAATCTTTCAAATCAAAATTAAGAAAAGGAAGCATGGTCACAGAAAAACATCTCACATATCAAACTTCAGAGAATGTTTGTTTGGAGAAATTATGCCAGTCAAGATCTAGAGGAGAGGAAAAGCTCCCCAGAAACCAACAGAATACAAAAGAAATCCATCAGTAGGAATGAAAGTATGAGAAGAAGGCAAATGGAGGCCTCTGTCAGTTCCCTCTTAGTAGTGATTTCTTAGTGCAATTATCCCTCACTAGTCAGTTCTACCTATATATGCCTCTCTCAACTCATTCAATGACATTAAACATTAAACTAAGCTCTTTTCTCCACATCCTTTTCCTTTTTTTTTTAAAAGGGACATTTTCTCCTATTTATGATGTTGCACTAAAGTCTTCTTTTCTATTAAATCAGCCCTGTTTATTTGGCAGGAAAATTTGCTTCTTTTGCCATCTAAAACTAACTCTTCAAATCTATTTTTATTTAGCCAGACTTAGTTACAATGTGTCTGGCCAAATAGCTTATCATAATTTTCTCTACTGCAGCCATGCCTTTTGTTTGACTTCAGTTCTTTCTCTTTCCACTGAGCTTCCCTTGGAGCCTCCTTGCTCAGTTGCTTTCTGTGCTTGCACAGGGTGGCAAAGCAGGTGATGACCTTCCTGCATGGTTACTGAGTGGTTGGCCATTCTCTTTCACGATCCAGACCACAAAAGTTATTTCTAAGTAAAGCAGTGAATTCTAAACACTTGGGATGAAACAGAAACTCAGTAACTTAACTCCTGATCAGCAGAAATGCAAGCATTTACCCTGTATATATCAAAGTGCTAAATTGTACTGAGACCTCAGGAGATGTCTGAACTGGTAGACATTAATGAACTTTTTTCTGTAAAGTGTTTTTCATATACATAAAAATTTGAATAAAATATAATTTAAGTATAGAAATTATACACAATAAAAGAATCAAAATGAATAATAAAGTAGAATAAATACAAGAGAATAAAAAGGTTCTAGGGTTCTACCAACAGTGCTGAACTTCAAGTCTCTTTTCCTCTGTTTACAAGAAAGAAGGACAAATATTCCATGTGATTTCTTTCCTATGATTTTTGGCATGGAAATTTTGTGTATATGTTTTTACTTTTCACTTCCTAATTTATACAGATAAGAATGACCTTATCTTTTTTTTTTTTTTTGGTTTTTCGAGACAGGGTTTCTCTGTAGCTCTGGCTGTCCTGGAACTCACTCTGTAGACCAGGCTGGCCTCGAACTCAGAAATCCACCTGCCTATGCCTCCCAAGTGCTGGGATTAAAGGCGTGCACCACCACCGCCCGGCTTAGAATGACCTTATCTTAAGTATCTTTTAGAATAATACTGATTTTAAGAAAACTACAAATTACATTCTGTCAACTGCTAGAGCTATGGGAAATCTTTAATATCTAGTTCAGTGGATTCCAAACCCTTTTATGTGACATCATACTTGACAATAAAGAGTGCTCTTATAAAATGCTGTTATATGAAAGTTTTACAGTATATTTAATTCATTCACATAAAATCAAAACATATTTATCATGAGAAAATGTGAGTCTAGTACCCGAGAGCAATGAGAACGACAAACCTTAATGCTGGAAATGGGAAAGAATGTGGCTATAGGGATACTTGCTTCTCCAAGCTCATCCTGCTACTGACACTGTTGATACCTGCTTACATACATGATAGATACTTACTTTATCATTTGTTGGTACTTTTCAGGAGCTAGGTAACATCAATGGGAAGAAATTAGATACACCCTCACATTAGAAAAAATTCTAAAGGCTGAATGAGTATTCTCTGTCTACTTCTGAAAAAAAAAGTTGATGGATAAATATCATTATCCTTTAACTAAGGTTTTTAGACATGAAAATGTTTATTTGGAAATATGAAAATGTTTTTAATGTTTTATTTATTGCATGATGAGTAAAAAGAATTTCACCCTAGCTTATCCTTTATGAAAAATACATTTTCTGTTTTCTCTTTTGAACTTTAAAAGGATTAGAGAAAAAAATTATTTTGAGAAAATAAGCAGTAGCAATATTACCCAGCCTCATAGATGGGCTTTAGTCAGGTACCACACAGATGAGCTTTGGTGACAGAGTGACATAGGCCAGTAAGGTTAACATTGTCAGAGGATATGACAGGGAGAGGCTCAATATTTCTGAAAATATATTAAGTGTGACTGGAAAAGCAATAGAAAGGTCACAGATACGCTGCCCTTTGCTGTGGTTTTTATATACTCTCTGTAGAATAGGCACCAAGACTCTTAAAGAACTCAAGATTCAGAAGCAAAGACGCATGATTGCATTCCAGCTCTTCCTTATATGTACTGACCTGCACTTGATGACCCAATGGGCCAGTATTGAATTCTGTGAGATATATGGCTACCTAATAATGATGATACCCAATACTGTCCACAACTACACATAAAACCCACTGTCTGATTTTCCTTTGAGACAAGATCTTACAATGAAGCCCAGGCTAGCACAGAACATAGAATGTTTTATATCTTATTCTCCTGAGTGCTGAGAAGTCTGTGCCATCATTCCTAGTTATAGCTATTTTTAAAGTTATTTCATAAATTTTTTGAGATTTTAATATAGGTATATTACTTCCCTTTCCATTTTCTTCTCAACAAATCCTGCCCTCTTTCCTGTCTTTCAAATTCATGGTCTGTTTTGTATTAACTTTTGTTACATACATGCACACATACATATATAACCTTATTCCCAACTAAACAAATACAAATTACTTAGTGTATATAATGATCCCTATACATATTGTTTTAGAATTGTCAATACAGTGAGAATTATTTGTGCTATAAAGTACATTTGAAAGCAGCAGGGAAATGTATTGAATAACGTTATCTTACTTTCATAATATTAAACACTACTGTATTTAAGACAATATACATTCACATACACACGTACAAAGACAAAACTAAGTAGTATTAAGGGAGGTAAAATTAAAATATTTGTAATTTAAAAAAAAAAAGGTTATGTTTTCCCCCAAACCATGGATATAGGGCAAGCCTCAATAAACCAGACTTCTTGTTAACCCTATACAGCGATGAGATAGATAGTCTCAGAGAGCTTTTATTTATGATGAAAATAAATGTGGTGGCAGTGATTCCAGGCTTACATAATTATGACTTAGAGGATTCTCTTTTCTGTTTTCTCCAAGTACAGATAACATGTTAATCTATCAAAGACACCCGAGATTTCAGTCATCCTGTAACCATAGCCCTGACCACCGAGTGGGTAAGCATTCAGAACACATCAACAGTTCTTTCCTATGTGAACTGTCTAGTCACTACCTAAACTGAGAAACATCGAAATTTGAGATGGATAGTACCAATGCTGTATTATTCCTCGACAGAATTTAAATATTCCATTCTTTCCTCTCTACTCACTCTCTGACCTGAGACTTAAAAGGAAAACAATGCTTTCGGTGCCCCCAAAAGAAAGACTAGAGCAGACACTTGTCATCTCTTTGCCTCCTCAGTACCTCTGCAAACTGGTAGATACCCAAAAGCTGATTATAACCTAGAGGAGAGAAATAAACCTGTGCTGATCTCAGGCCACAAGATAAAACAAAAGTGTGGGCTACATGTATGGAAAATGCATGGACTTGCTTGTATTGTTTTGTGGTATCTTTGAGACGCAGTTTAAGATGCATTGTTGATGTATCTGTGCCATGTTTTCTGAAATCTAGAATTTGAAAAGCATTTACCCATAAATGTTTGAAAAGGTTGTACATTTCTACATGATTTTTTATTCTTCTTTTTAAACCTTTATTGCATTATGATGAGAAAAGTTACA
>NW_022196905.1:34267280-34268300 GCF_008632895.1 Mastomys coucha | reverse complement strand
TTAAGATGGTCTATCCATAAAGTCATTCACCAACTGTTTCAATGAACAATGGTTCTGCTTGGTGGGTGTTACAGACATTAGGTGGTGGTAAGAATCTGGTTCATTGGCTGTGATAATTTGGAAAAGCATTCATCTCAGAAAAAGAGTAACTTATAAAGTCTCCTTCAAACTTGATACAGGAGTTACAAACATCAAGCAAAGCGTTCAGTCTCACTCTTTGTTGTTCTCTTACAAGCCACCTCCCTAGTTAATTGTCTGTGTTTCTTTTGGGTATATAAATACTTTTGAAATATATAAGCTGTTCTGAAAACCATAAAATAAAACATGAAATAAACAATACCACTAATAGAGAAGCTAAGATAGGAGAAGAAAGATTTCAAGATCCTTATGTTGTACAGAGCAAGGCACTGTCAAGAACAAACAAGCTGAGAGGGCATATAGATTGTACAATATTGGACCTATTTCTCCAATTACCAAATTAGAGAGACCATTGGATGACAATCAACAAATTTTTAATTCCTCATATTTTTGGATTTCAATTGATTAGGATATGTTGGTAATATAAATTTTCATATTAAGATATTAAGAAAAAGTAATTGTGACTTCCTGTTACTTTTGTTGTTAGAGGTGGAATTAGGTTTGTGTGGATTTGTTGAAAGATTACTTTCTTGGTTCTTCTAGGGTGTAGTTTTGCTCCTTATGTTGATGTTTTCCAACTATTATTCTTTGTAGGGTTGGATTTGTGGAAAAATATTGTGTAAATTTGTTTTGTCATGGAATATCTTGTTTTCTCCATCTATGGTAATTGAGAATTTTGCTGGGTATAGTAGTCTGGGCTGACATTTGTGTTCTTGTAGGGTCTGTATGACATCTACCCAGGATCTTCTAGCTTTCATAGTCTCTGGTGAGAAGTCTGTTGTAATTCTGATAAGCCTGACTTTATATGTTACTTGACCATTTCCCCTTACTGCTTTTAAAGTTCTTTCTTTTTTTAGTGCATTTGGTGTTTTTATTATTATG
>NW_022196905.1:34266818-34267270 GCF_008632895.1 Mastomys coucha | reverse complement strand
TAAAGCAACAATCAATTTAACAGTCTTATGCAGATGTTCATCTACAGCAATAGTGAAAATTTATTTTTCTCAATATAAATTTTAAATAACTCCAAACATATTAACTGTATATTTCAAAATAATACTAGTATTTTCTTACATGAACATAAATATATAAAGTCTTTCTGTTTGTTTGTTTTGTATTTAGTAGAGATAAAAAACCTTGGCTCTTACTGTGGTACAAACCCTATATAAGAACAATTTTTAGATATTGGATTTCATTGTAATAAAGCTGTACTTCAATGACCCTCACATCACCAAAGGATTTTACCTCCATTGTAGCTAAGCTGAGAGTTGACAGTTCTGCAACACCAAGAAACAAATTGTAGGCATGATCTTTGGATTCAGACTTCCTGCCATGGTCAAAGCTATTTGACTTGAGTGAGTGACTTTATTCTCAGCCCACAGAGAAC
>NW_022196905.1:34261284-34265572 GCF_008632895.1 Mastomys coucha | reverse complement strand
TTTGCATCTATGACTCCTGATTTCTTTCCTAGGTTTTGTATCTCCAGGGTTGCCTCTCTTTCTGATTTTTTTTATTGTTTCTATTTCCATTTTTAGATTCTGGATGGTTTTGCTCATATCCTTCACCTGTTTGATTGGGTTTTCCTGTAGTTCTTTAAGGGACTTTTGTGTTTCCTCTTGAAGGGCTTCTAGCTGTTTACCTGTGTTCTCCTGTATTTCTTTAAGGAAGTTATTTATGTCTCTTTTAAAGTTCTGTATCATCATCATGAGAAGTGATTTTAGATCTGAATCTTGCTTTTCCGGTGTAATGGTTGTGTCCAGGACTTGCTATGGTGGGAGAATTGGGTTCTGATGATGCTAAGTAACCTTGGTTTGTGTTTATTTTCTTACGCTGCCCTCCCAACCCCGCCATCTGGTTATCTCTAGTGCTACCTGCCCTTGCTAAATCTTACTGGAGCCTCTCCTTCTTGTGATCCTGGTTGTGTCAGAACTCCTCAGAGTAAAGCTGTCTCTGTGATCCTGTGATTCAGGGATCCTAAGATCCTGGGCTTGTGAGCACACCTGGGAATGCAACTTTCTCTGGGAATTGTGTGACTGGCTGCAGAGCTTGTGCCAAAGGTCTGCTTAGGACACCATCCCAGACAGACCTGAAGGAACATGAGCCACTGGACTGGTGGAGTTCCTGTGTGCCTGGTCCCGCTAGTCCCAGTTACTCCTGGTGTTGGGACAAATGTTGGGTCCTCCTCACCTCTAATCCTGGGAGTGTCAGAGCCATTTCTGCACAATTTTAATTAGTCAGTTCTTTTTTTTTTTTTTTTTTTAGCAGTCTGGGTCCTTTATTTCTTTTTTGTATATTAGGCCATAAATTCATATGGAATGGGCTCCAACAGCTCAGGCTCTTTTCCGTTGGTCCTCACAAAGTGCACTTCTCTGGGTGGTACAGGCTGGCGCTTCAGCTAAACCCAGGTTCCCTTCTCTTTGGCTTCCTTTTTCTTCTGATCATTCTCCTTCACCCCCTTCAGGAAGCTGTCTCTGCTCTTTGAGTGCTTGATGTGCTCAATCCACACATTGATCCTCTTGGCCAGAATCTTGCCCTTAACTTGCTTGTTTACAATGATGCCCACGGCATGCTGGGTGACATTGTAGACACTTCCGGTTTTGCCATGGTAACACTTATGGGGCATTCCTTTTTGAACAGTGCCCATTCCCTTGATGTCTACAATATCACCCTTTTTGTAGATCCGCATGTATGTGGCCAAAGGAACAACTCCATGTTTCCTAAAAGGCCTAGAGAACATATGCAGCAGCCATCTTGCAGTAACTCGCCAAAATGACGAACACAAAAAGAAAGAGGAGCCAGTGCTTTTTCTAACTCCATTTACTGTATTTGCCCTTTAATGAATCAACTAGGGGAAATTACTTTAAAGTTTTTTTAATATTAAAAAATAAATAAAACAGTTTTTCTTTTGATCATGTATTACTGGAATCAACTTCCTAATATTTTGTTTAAATTCTTTTATCAGTATGCTCATATGTTCCTAAGTGAGACTGAAATTCATGTGCCACTTTCACTATGTTTTATAGTTTGGTATGAAAATTATCTCGGTTTTTAAAAAGATACAGGTAAATTGTTCATCTCTTAGTTCTCTGGCACACTATGTATATTTAGAATTAACTCTAATATTCAGTGCTCTCTGAATCATGAGTATTACTATCCACTGATAAGCTTGTCATTTCTTCCTGAGTGGGTTCAGCCATTTTTCCTTTGAGAATTACCGTGTTCTTTCCACAATAGTTATTCAATTTAAACAAAGAAGAAGCATTAATTGTAGCCATTCTTATTCTTCATCCCTGACTACCTCTATTTTTATTCTATTTCTTCTCTGACAGTTCTTTCTCTTTCTTTATGTTCCCATCAGAGATATCCCTTTTGTGTAACTGTCTGCACTGATAGTGTTCCAATTTTCTCTCTTATAGAAATCTCAAGGACCCACGAGAATGGTGCACATCAGGGTTCAGGAAATGGCCTTTCAATATTTTCAAGAAGCTGAATGCTCCCTCTTGCTAAAAAAGACCCATTACCCAATTTCTGAGTGTACCTTGGAGGAATGTAAGATGTCTTCTGTAAAATTATTTGACAGATATTCAAAGAACACTTCATATGCCCAGGCCCAAGCCAGGCATTGAGTACAAAGTGCATACTGGCCTTGTCCTCTTGTACCCCAAAAATCTCACAATGGGATTTGTGAAAGATTTTCCACAAGAAAACAATTAGAGCAGAAAGTCAATGAATAGCTATGAGGAAGGGAACACCGAGGAGGGAATATCTAGTTGTTGAGGAACAAGAAGTTGTCACCAAGGAGTGAATTTGTATGGGACAATTATGGGTAACTTAGTCTTTGCCACAAAGTATCACACTTTTAACACCGAAGATGGCAGGACCTGTGAATTCCTATGGTCTTTGGCAAGGAAAATCAGCCCATCAGCCTATCTAGATTTGTATCAAATGTCTAAAGCTATACTTAGTTATAATTTCTTCTTCAATCACTTGATATAATAAACATAATCATAAATAGTAGAAGATGAGTAGTCATCATGAAGATGGCTAGGATAGGAATCAGGAAGAGCAGTGTGTGTGAAATCACTATAACTAGTTTTAGAAGTGAAGCACATTCTGTCTGATGAAAAAGGTAATAAAAACAGCAAAGGATGAGAGTTGAGAATGTGCAAGGGATCAGAAGCCAGGTGGTAAAAGTTGCTTGAAGTCTATAAGCTATACCTTACTCATGGTACAGCCCATAACATATAGTAAGAAATATTAGCTTGTTATGCCTCTGCATACACAAGCACCTTTGCATCTTCAGGCATTTTCCAACTTTTTTTGGAAGAACTGCCCATGGTCTTTTATATCACAATCTAATCTCACGTAGAAGAGTATCTCACAAACTTAAAGTCTTCTGTGCTCCCCAGACTCTGTGTGACCTCAAGCCATGATCTAAAATCCGTCAGCCTTGGTAATTTGGAAAATCTAAATTAGAAGCACCTAATACATGTTGCTTTCATAAGAATGAAAAAATGCTAAGAAAATACTATGGATAACTCTAAAAGCTGAAAGTTTAAGTTCAGAATCTGTGGGTGGAAGAAGTGAATGGCTTGGGGCAGAGGAGAAAACATTCAAAAAATGGAAGTGGACTTGTGAATTAGCTATGGAACTTCAGCAAGCTTGTATAATGGGTCTCCAAGCCAACTCTGCAAGAATACATTTGACTGGTAATGTTAACTGTAGAAAATTTGCATGTGAAATAGATCAGCTTATGACCTCATTGCAGATGAGAACTGTGTTTCATCTAATTTTAAAGTTGAGCTCACTTGCAAAGAGTCAACAGCCCATAAGGCTCATAAAGAATGTTTCACTAAATAGTACACATGAAAACATTTTGCAGGGAACTCCAACAGGGTCCGAGAATTACCATCATGGATGCCTTTACACTCTATGAACTTTAATCTCCCAGGTGCAAGCACCTTGAGAATGTAACTGATATTTATTTGCCATAAGAAAACAGCTTGTTGTAGCTAAAGTAGGTTATTATATTGAATCTTTTCCCAAAAGGCCGTGTGTAAGTCTCCATCCCTGAGGTTAGGCATAAAATTCTGGAAAGATATAGATACTTTTAGTAGATGAGTTGTGAAGGGAAGAGAGAAGCTTAGGTCATGGGTCTAGTATCTTCTTGTTTCTTAGCCAATTTGGGTTCTGGCTCACAAAAGGAACAATTTATTATCTGAGGCCCAAAGTACTGATCTCCCAATCTTGGGATAGAGTTATAAAATCATGTGCCCAAGAAATCTTTCTCTCTTTGTATAATAATGATGTAACTTCTTAAGCAGTTCATTACAGTAAATAGAAGTTGAAGAATGCAAAGATAACCTGCAGATCTCTATGCTTTACAAGAATCTCACATCTTGCTTATTTCTATATTTCTACCTAGTATTAGAAGTGGTATTAAGACCAATGATTGTATGTGGATAAGGTCTGAGTCACATTAGTGTATCTAAGTTATCATTTTAGTAAGACAAAATTAAAAATTTTATCACATTGATTTAAATAAATATGTGTGTCCTCTCAGAATTTTTGTTGAAAATCTAATCTAAATGTGATGAATGGATTTGTATATGGGCATTTTGTGAAGTAACTATGTCATGAGGTTGTAACTCTTCTATTGGGACTAGTTTCCTCATTAGAAGAAACCAAATAGCCAGCTAGCTGCCTTTGATTTTTATAAATACACAC
>NW_022196905.1:34234929-34261206 GCF_008632895.1 Mastomys coucha | reverse complement strand
AGAGAGAGAGAGAGAGAGAGAGAGAGAGAGAGAGAGAAGCCATCTGGATACTGAAAGAGGAGTTTCTTGCCAATCTGACACTCAGACATGGGCTTATAGCCTCAATAAATATTAGAAATATATTACTATGTTTTATAAATCCTTTGTTTGTAATGTGACAGCACCTCAACTTGTTAATATACTTCTAGCTATATAACACTCACAGTGACATTAGCTCAAAACTAGTTACAGATCACAGATGACATGGCCCTAAGCGTCTAGTCTCTTGGTTTTCAGTCTATGTTTATCTGGTGATTGCTACCACAACCCTAGTGTGACTTGTTTATTTACTCTGAACTTGAGTTTCTATGACACACTGGACAGGAAAGAAATTTTACTTCTACATTTATAGGTTGATGGTAACATAAAAAAAATCATGTTAAATATATTTGTTATGTTTCAATTGATACTAGGAATTTGAAACAAAACAACAGATTGAAAAATGCTAGAGCTTGAATCAGAATTTAACTTTGATTTTCTACCTACAAATGTGAATATAGATCTGTAGATAACATCAACATCCTGAAATACTTCATACATTTTCAGCAAGCCTAAATACCTGGGTCCTAATTTCAATTATCAGGCAAGAAGTTAGTGACAAGCAGGTTTCACAGATATTCTGTGTTTCAGGTTCCTTGTGAATATCCCTTCTCCTCCATGGTTGTTGGCCACCAGCCCATTAGGGCCAAAGGAACAGATACAATAAGGAGGGGCCATGAATATGACAGAAGGACATCCAGTAGACAGCGTCAGTGAGACAAGTCTCCTTTATTGCTTAAAGTGTAGGGTATATATGGGTTTTGGGTGTTACAGATGAGAAAGGTTGACTGGTCATAAGAAAGTACCTAATTATCATATGGGTGGGAAGGGCTGATGGGTCATAGCACAGTATCTAATTATGTGGCAGGAAGGATTGTGTGGGACTTATGTACAGAATCATGCAGTGCTTGCAGAAAGCTCCATGCAGGGTCATCCTCCAGATAAGGTCAGGCACCTGTGTTTAGCAGAAACTCTCTAGATAAGGTCGGTAGAGAAGGGGAAGCCTGCTAAATCCAATTAGTACTGTCCATAGGCAAATGGGCATGGGTGAATTGACTATAGCATAGTCAATTTACTCCACAAAGAAAGTAACTTTCCAAGAGCCATCAACTTCCAATAATTCCTCAGCTAGGATTAGGGACTCAGGAGCCCCTCCTTCCTCACTCTGGATTTTTTTTAGCCAACTTGATTTATACAGGTCTTGTGTAGGTAATCACAGATGCTATGTGTTCATATGTTAGAGAATCATGTCCTGTTCAGAAGACAGCACTCTACAATATTCTTCTTCATCCTTATTACATTTTTCAAGTCCCTCTTTTGAGATGTTCACTGAGCCTTGGGAGAAGGGTAGATATAGATGTCTCCAGCAAGACTGAACCTACACATCATTTATTCACATCAATTTGAACAGTTGTGAGACTGTGCATCATCTACCCACAGCAAGAGGATTCTGTGATGAATGTTGACAAGAGCATAAATCTATGGATATAAGCACTAATATTCAGAAGTCAATTTTACATGATCATTTAGCAAAAACAGTATCAGTATGTTTTTCTTAGCATAAACATAAACCAACAGGACTTTTTGTCTTATTACTGAGATCTGTATAATTCATGTTTGTTACTGTACTATTAATAAGCTCTAAGAAATGAAATCAACCTAGATGATCTATTAACAAATGGATCATGCAATATGATGCATGTTGTACATAGTTAAATATTACTCTACTGTAACAAATAAAATTATGAAATTTGTAGGTAGATGGCTCTAACTAGGAGCCAGTATAGTGAGTGAAGCCATCTAGGTTCCAAAGAAGGAACTCAACATGTTTTTTCTTATATTTCATTCATAGCTTCAAATCTGTTGTTGTTTTGCATCTTTAACCTGGAGTGCATGTAGAACTCAGGTATCTATAAACAGACTGTACTAAGAGGCAAGGATAGTCAGTTATAGATGAGATGATAGTAAAGAGAGGAATATTTAGGACAGAAAATTTTAAACAAGTAAGCAGTGATGGGAATGGAAGATGGGAAAATAGGAGAGGGGGAATGGAAGATGGGAAAATAGGAGAGGGTGCAACAAAAATGGGGAGTATATGAAAAAAACTACAGTGCAAACTACTATAGTCTTGAATCTCAAGAAAACAATATAATGAGGGCATTGCAAAAAAATGTGTTCTCAGTAGTTGTGATTGTTAACATGATACAACCTGCAAAGCTCGAACTTCAGTCTGAAAATGTCTTGAATCAGATTGGTCTGTGGCCATTCAGCAGTGAATTGTCTTGATTACTAACTGATTTAGAAGAGCTTAGCTCATGGTTTGTGGTGCCATCTTTAAGTAGGTAGTTCTTAGATGTGTAAAAACAAAGACAAACAAACAAACAAAAAACAGCTGAACATAAGGCAGCGAGTGAGCCAAAGGAGTGTGTACAGGCAGCACTTCTGTGTTATTTTTACACCAAGTTCCTGCCTTGAGTTCCTGATATGATTTCATCAATGACTGACTGTATGCTAAAAGTGTATGTAAAATAAACCTTTCACTTCCCTACTCACTTTTGGTAAAAGTGTCATGAGTTCTCATCTTTTTAACCAGTTGTAAATCTTTGCATTGACCATCATCAGCTGGAAAATATAGCTTCTCTGGTCAAGACTGAAAGAATCATATGCCTATAGATATAAGTAGAATATTGAAAAGGCAGTTTGCCAGAATAACCATTTAACAAAACAGTGGGGCTTCAACCCTAGAGTCTGTGGCTTCCCTAGCCATAGGCTTTTGACAAGATTTAAAGTAACAATTAGTGCCTTCCTGCAGTGCAGATCTCAATCTAGCCAGAAAATATTTAGTTATACAATGGTCATACTTAACACTGCTGTGTCAGAGAATACATCTTGTATGGCAGGATGGTATTATATGTACCATGCAGGGTCCAGCACTTTGTAATACCACTGTTATCTTTTTTTTCTCTCATATATATGAAAAGTACCTTCCATTAGTATAAAAGCTACTTATAATGGAGGGACATTCTCAGTCATCCACAGTACTTATGAAGCTTCCTGCTCTTTAATAGAACCTCAGTTTGGATCCCAGTACTCATTTTAAAACCTTCTATAACTCTATCGCTCAGATGACCTGGAGCCCTTTTCTGGCTTCTTAAGATGCTGGTTCATACATGTAGCATTTAGACAACACAAATACTCATGCATAGAAATAAAATCATTTAAATAAAGAAATTTCTAGATCCAAATGAAAATGAAAGCATTTCTTATTATAAGCTTTGGGGTATTACCATTGCAGTTTTAGGAGGAATATAATGAGTTATGAGTATTTATACTGAAAAAACTGGGAAATCTCAAATAAATAAGCTAATGATAGACTGTAAAGTATTAGAAATGCTAAAACAAGACAAATCCCAAAGCTGTAGGTAACAGAAATAGTAAAGGTTAGAGCAGTTGTTATTGAAATAGAGACTAAGAAAAACAATGCATAGAATCAAATAAAGATTTTTTTATTGGATATTTTCTTTATTTACATTGCAAATGTTATCCCTTTTCCCAGTTTCTCTCCCTCTTGGAAACACCCTATCACATCCTCCCTCCCCCTGCTTCTATAAGGGTGTTCCTCTACCCACCCACCCACTCCCACTTCCCCACCCTCGATTCTCCTACACTGGGGCATATATTGAACCTTTGTAGGACCAAGGGCCTTTCCTCATATTGATGCATGACAAGTCCATCCTCTGCTACTGGACCCATGTGTACTCCTTTGTTGATGGCTTAATCCCTGGGAGTTCTAGGGTATCTGGTTGATTGACATTGTTGTTCTCCCTGTGGGGTTTCAAACCCCTTCAACTCCTTCAGTCCTTTCTCTAACTCCTCTATTGTGATTCCCGTGCTCAGTCCAATGGTTGGCTGCAAACATCAGCCTCTCTAATTGTAAGGCTCTGGTTGGGCCTCTCAGGAGACAGCCATATCAGAGTCCTTTCAGCATGTACTTCTTGGTATCCGCAATAGTGTCTGGGTTTGGTAACTGTATATGGGATGAATCCCCAGGTGGGTCAGTTTCTGGGTGGCCTTTCTTTCAGTCACTGCTCTATATTTTATCTCCATATTTGCTCCTGTGAGAATTTTGATCTCTTTCTAAGAAGGAGTGAAGCATCCACACTTTGGTCCTTCTTATTGAAGTTCCTTCTTATTAAAGAAGGTCTTCGTCTTGTGGTCTTTGAATTGTATCTTGTTTACTTGGAGCTTTTGAGCTACTATCCACTTATCAGTGAGTGCATACCATGTGTGTTCCTTTGTAATTGGGTTACCACACTCAGGATGATATTTTCTAGTTCTACCTATTTGCCCTTTAATAAAATATATAGAATCAAATAAAGAGAAAAGATAAACAAGTTTGAAAAAATTATCAAAAACTTGAAGAATACAAATACCCATAGAGAGACTAACAAATAAATACTGTACTATATATTTAGACAATTGTATTACCATCCTATTGGTAAATGTTGTACCATATGGAACATAAATGAACCACAGAGGTTACTTTAAAATAAAAAATTATGAATTATTATATACCACATAAATATCCTCTTATTTAAAGTGGAAAACAAGTCATCAAAATATATACTTACTCGCAGTAGCATATATAGACAAAAATCAAGAAAATAATAGAGATTTAGGAAGCATAGAATTACTTGAAGTACATAGGATATGAAGAAGCACCAAGAGGCCCTATATGATTATTGACAAGGTCCTTCCATGAGTTATGAGTTCACAGAGTTTGTTTATAAAAATATTTCAGAATAACTTCATTAATTTTAAAATCAAACTGTTCTATGAGTTAGAGATAACTTCATGGCTAAGGATAATAAACAATATAACTATACCTGTTCCTTAAAGGGGGAAAGAAATAGATACCCATATCTCTCAGGTAGCCATATATGTTAGAGTTAAAATGAAATATTGATAGAGCAGAAAATTCTTGACCACTTGAGTCTTATTATTTTTTCAACTTTATTTTTTATTAGATATTTTGTTTATTTATATTTCAAATTTCATCCCCTTTCCTGGTTTTCCCTCAGAAAATCCCCTATTCCACCCTCCCCTGCTTACCCACTCACTCACCCCTGCATCCTGGTCCTGGCATTCCCCTATACTGGGGCATAGAGCCTTCACAGGGTCAAGGGCTTCTCTTCCCATTGATGACCAACAAGGCCATCCTCTGCTACATATGTAGCTGGAGCCATGAGTCCCACCATGTGCACTCTTCGGTTAGTGGTTTAGTCCCTGGGAACTCTGAGGGTACGGTAAGTTTATATCCTTGTTCCTCCTATGGGGCTGCAAACCCCTTCAGTTCCTTGCGTCTTTTGTCTTGCTCCTCCATTGGGCACCCTGTGAGTCTTCTTTAATTAGGTCAAGTGAAAGAAACCAAGCCAGGCTTTTTGGGTCTCCCTGTGTCAGGCAGAGGCTAGCCAGACAGGAAGAAATACAAAGCCACAAAGAAAAACTCTAGAGCTCTAATAGACTCTTGGAGATGCAGATGATTGGATTAGGGCCTGACAACCATGTGACACCAAAACGTCCAGCGTCAGCTTGACACTTAATTGCTGATGGGCTAAAGTTCCTGAGTGTGGCAGAAGTGAAAGAGGTAGAAGAA
Source organism: Mastomys coucha (assembly GCF_008632895.1). Classification (NCBI taxonomy): domain Eukaryota; kingdom Metazoa; phylum Chordata; class Mammalia; order Rodentia; family Muridae; genus Mastomys; species Mastomys coucha. The sequence goes on along the minus strand of NW_022196905.1, from coordinate 34,255,472 downwards.
ATGGAAATAAACAGTTCATAAAAGAAGTCCCAGAGTACATTAGTATAAATAGGGAGCTGAGAAAGACTGCCCTGAACCTTGATCCCACTGAATTTATGCTGTTAGCAAAGTCTTTTTATCTACCTAAGCCTAGTTTCATCGTGGGGTGCCATTCTCACTTACATAGGCTTATTGAGGTTCAACTGATAAAATATTCCCAAACATACATTAGAAATTTAAATATAAATGCCTAACAAAGCAGAGAAATATATATCATTTTGATAAGTTATTACACTGAAGACTATGCAAGCATAAGGCAAACTGGATATCTCTGACATTTTTAAATAGCGATTTATTTATGTAAGTGAACAATAATCCTTATAAGACAGAAATATTAATCTCCCATTTATACACATCTTCCACCTAGTTCATTAGCTGTTTCCATATTACCTGTTAGCACTGAAATAATTAATAAAATAATTACAAACACTTTAATTCTGGCTCTTGTAAGACAGAAGTCCAATGACTTTGCTTTCAAAGCTGGGATCCTTCCAACCACCCTATGTGCAGATATTACTACATCCTTTGTGAGAAAAATAAAATACAATCTTGGGTTAAAATTCACTGACTCATAAAAGGCACAAATAAATATTCAAAGTATGTAGTCATACTGGTGGCACATTCTCTTTTCTTCTTCTTCTTCTTCTCCTTCTTCTTCTTCTTCTTCTTCTTCTTCTTCTTCTTCTTCTTCTTCTTCTTCTTCTTCTTCTTCTTCTTTTTCTTTTTCTCCTTCTCCTCCTCCTCCTCCTCCTCTTCCTCCTCCTCCTTCCTCTTCCCTTTTGGATATAGTCCACAAAAAAAGACCTATAAATGCACTGAGTTCTAAACATGATTTTAACTTTCCAATATCAGATAGCCTTCCCCATGCCTGGAAGTCTCCTGCCATTGTCACTTCATGTCTCTCACAGGTTAGTATTTTATGGCAGGTTATTGCTCCATCACTTGTGCATCTGTTTTTAACAACTTCTAAGAGCAATTTACAATCTTCTTCTGTTTTGTCACCACTAATTTTGCCACCACTTACACTTCATGAAATAATCAATTCCTGTGGGAGTTTTCTTATGGAAAATGAAATGCCATCTTCAACTCTTTCACTTAAGTACCTATCAGCATGCACTATATACATACACACATACACACACACATACACACACACACACATACACACACACACACACACACACACACACACACACACATAGTGCAAAAAGGGGAAGAAAGGGGAAGAATCTTCTATAGTCTGCACTTGTTATGCACAGGGGATGCCCATCGCAGAGAACTGGGGAAGACATTTCTCATGGATTTCTATGCAACAACTTACAACTAGAATGAGGAAATAAAGGAGTATTTTGAACTTCTCAAATTTATCCAGCATTCATGATCCTTCTTATATAGCATTGCCTATATAGAATTTTTTTGTTTTTTGTTTTTGTTTTTTTGTTTTAGTTTTTTTGTTTGTTTGTTTGTTTTTTGAGTCAGGGTTCCTCGGTATAGCTCTGGCTGTCCTGGAACTCACTCTGTAGACCAGACTGGCCTTGAACTCAGAAATCCGCCTGCCTCTGTCTCCCAACTACTGAGGTTTAAAGCATGTGCCACCACTGCCCAGCTGACTATGTAGAAATTAATTGGATTTTATTAAACAGTAAATTGCCACATGTGTAATATGTGGAGGTCAGTGATTGATGCAGACTCTTGAAAAAATATTTTAATATGCCAGAGGAACAACAGACTTGTAAGACCTGCAATTTATGGCAGGCATGTGGTTATGTATTAACCTAGACAGAGTCGAGCCACATTTGAAGCAGGGACATCATGGTTAGCAAGGCCAGGCTAGCCAGAATAGTTCAAGTGTAAAGAACTTGACTATCACTTTGACTATCACTTCAGAACACTTCTGCCACTTGTTCATATATCTCAGACTCTGGATGTTACTCAGTCTTTATATTGCTAAATAAATTAGCAACATCTTTCTTTTTTCTCTTTTAAAGAAAAAAATTAAGTCTATTGGTTTCTCTTGGGGACTCATTTTTTTTTTCTTTCCAAAAGCTCATACACTGAAGATCTAACGTTTAGAATGTTAAAATGTTTTGAGATTAAAACATTCAAGGAATGAGAAGATTAAATAAAGTCATAATTAGGTGAGCAATCCAACATCCTAGAAGAGCTAGCAGGAGGAATAAAAGACCCCAGTGCTCCTGCCTCAGTGGGCATACAAAAACGTTCAGAAAAGGTGACTCACCAGACACCTTCGTATCTTCAGCTTCCAAACTAGTGACAAAATGAGTGACTGTAACTTAGGCCATTCAGCCCTCAGCATTTGGTTATGACATACTAGCATACCAACACAGTTAACACAGTGAAACATTAAGTTGAAACATAGAAGGCAATGTATTTTAACATATGCATATCATCATGTATGGAGCTGTCAACCAGATAACTGAACATTTATTTACAGCAGCCAAGTAAAATTCCTGTTACTTTCCCAGAGTCCAGTCTCTCCCTCTTGCCTAGAGGCAGCTACTGTTTTGATGTGTGTCACCATGGATTAAATTTTGTCCAGAGAGATTACAAATAAGTGAAGCTTAAACTACATACTCTTTGTCTTCCAAATATATTCCCTCTGACAGGGTGCCTGAAACTTATGTAGGTTACTTTATATCAATAATTTATACACACATGGAGAGATAATTTTTTTCATAAAGATATCCAGTTGTTTCTGCTAAATTAGTTAAAGACAATTCTTTGCTTGAACTGGTTGTTCACTTTGTTGATAATTACATAACTAGGTTGTTATGAGTGTGTTTGTGAAAACTGTATCATATACTACACTATTATATGAAACATTTCCACTGTCTGGATTACTGTTTTATATGCACTTACATTTGTACTCATTAAATATTAAAATTAAAATACACTTACTTATTTCCCCCTTTATCTCCCTCCACTCCCTCCCATGTACTCTTCCTTGCTCCCTCTCAAATTCATGACCTCATTTTCTTTGTTATTGTTACACATACACACATATACACATATACTATTTCTAAATATATAGAGAGAACTTTATCTGTCTGTATGTATATTATGCCAGAACTAACTGTGAAGTACTGAATAACAAGTTAGTGACTTTTATCCTTTATTTTTTCATGTGTGTCTATAAAAAAGAGTGTGTTCAGGTACATGTGTGTGTGTGCATGAGGAAATATGCATGTGTCATTAGATGTATGTATGTACACTATCACTTATTCTGTTCATGTTAGTTGGTTGTAGCAATTTAACAGTCTCCACATGTATAAAACAGAAACTCCTTAGATGAGAAGCAAAATCCACACTTATTGTTGGGTGGGTATAAGGGCTGGTATTTAAAATGCATGGAGAATATTACAGTTTAAGAAAAGCAGCGGTAATAGGCTATTCACTAAGACCCATACAAGGTGGGTAGGGTACTCTACAGGCACAGATTCTACTCTATTGAGTAGGGTTAAGTCCAATTTGACTGCTCTATTTTATCCTCAAGGTAAAAGTGCCAATATTACAGCCTTCAGGATATCTTGCCATGCTAATTGTTTTGTGGTGGTTAATAGGCATTGTAGCTGAGTAGTATAGTTGATCCCTCTGCTCCTCGGCACCTTTCAATTCCATGAGAATTGATCCTTATGGAGAAAGATTTCAGGGCAGTACCATTTGGTTCTTCCATGGTGTGTGTCTCAAGTGGGTGGTGTCTTCAGCAGAGGGTCTTAACTTCAAGATCTGGGAGGAAACCAAAGGTAATAACAACAACCTGTATGATTTTGATCTCCTAGACCCAAACTTCAAAAGGAGACATCTCTTGCCTGGCACTGGGGTCTTTAATTAAATATTTATGGCTACTGGGGGTTGGGAATCTCATATGAGGTAACACCATTTAGCACACACACACATACACACACACACACACACACACACACACACACACACAAAGTGGGTCATGTGATATTGAGATGGAAGTTTAAGGATAAGAGAACAATGGATGATAGCCAGATCACTGGAGGGCTCTCTCAGAAAAAATTCTGGCACTGGACAAATCTCAGTTAGTGCTTGAAGGAGTGAATTCTTATAAAAGTAGCGATCCTGTGCTGTCATTTCCTCATACATTCTTTGCTATGTGACTTCTTTCTCTTACTCATATCTCTTCTTGTCTGGTGCCATCTGCCATCTTGGAGTATAGCCAGAATATTTTCACTGGAAGCCAAAACAAGACCTTCGGCCTCCTTAATTCTAAGGAATAAAAGTTTTTACTTAATATATCACATAACTATACATCTTTTTATTATACCTACAAAAATGAGATAGAATATTATACTACATTAAATTCATTAATTTATTCCAAATAAAGAAAGTTTATTCTTAGAACAGACATTTTGTCTTCTGCTAGTTTACTCAGTAAGTTGTAGGAAAAAATAAATATAATATAAACAAAAGTTTGGAACAACTTGTTTAGAGATCTCATGTAATAAAGGTGACTCATAAATGCTCCATACTTGATGAATACAATATATAGAATAAGGCACAAATTTTACTGAGTGGTAATAAAAGTATTTTCTTTGTTTATTCTTGTAACTAAACCAATGGTTAAATATCCCAATGTAGAATATGGCACACACTACAGGAAAGAAATATAGCTATGATTGTCTGCATCCTAGTCAGCTTGACAATGCAGGGATCATTCCCCTTTAAAGAATACCTACTCTGGGTATGAGGTGGGAACCCTGATGGAAAAGTTTTGGCATGCATTATAATAACTACAGACTATTCTTGAATAGAAGGAACATTCACTAGACAAATACAGCTACACCTGCTATTATCATGAATAACATGAATGCTCTTTTTGATATGGTTAGATTGGTCCTACTTACTGAGGGGAAAAGAGATAGAGAGAAATCAAAAGCAGTGGAAAAGCCTTTCAGAAGCAGGTTTCCATGTTTTAATTGACCATTCAACTTGTATGCAAACCACCTAGTTTACAGAAAAGAAGCTTATAATTAAATCAAACACATAAACTACACAAAGTTGCTATTGAACAACCTCACAATTCAAGATATACCTGCCTTAACACTTATTTTTGATAATAAAAGGAAAATAATTATGTATTTTCATAAATAAAGTACATTTCTATAAAGCATAAACAATATATTTTCATTTTTTAAACATTTTTGGGAGACATGGAACATATTTTAGTATATTTATTTTCTTAATTCAATATATTATTACATCACATATCCCCTCCTTCTTAACCCTCACATGTCTGACCACCCCTCCCTCCTCTTCAACAGCAACTGTTGTTGTTACATATACATTTAAACAAATCAACATATTAATCTAACCTGGTATGCTGTACTGGCTGGTTTTGTGTGTCAACTTGACACAGGTTGGAGTTATCACAGAGAAGGGAGCTTCAGTTGGGAGAAGTGCCTCCATGAGATCCAGCTGTGGGGCATTTTCTCAATTAGTGATCAAGGGGGTAGGGCCCCTTGTGGGTGGTGCCATCCCTGGGATGTAAGTCTTGGGTTCTATAGGAGAGCAGGCTGAACAAGCCAGGGGAAGCAAGCCAATAAGGAACATCCCTCCATGGCCTCTGCATCAGCTCCTCCTTCCTGACCTGCTTGAGTTCCAGTTCTGACTTCCTCTGATGATCAACAGCAATGTGGAAGTAAGCTAAATAAACCCTTTCCTCCCCAGCTTGCTTCTTGGTCATGATGTTTGTGCAGAAATAGAAACCCTGACTAAGACATGTGCCGCTTACTGTTACTTCCATGTCTATGTTTCTGGGCTATTGGATAATACTCAAGAGACTCCTCCCTGGGGAAGACTAATGCTTCCTCTATCAACAATTATTGATTGTCTGTTCCTCTCTGTCTAAGGGGAGAATGAGAGTCTCCTCATGAGATTAGAATGTATTTTGTTTCTACTCCAGTATTACTACTTATAAGTATAAATTCTGATACATATATATGTGTGTGTGTATACATATATATATGTATATGTGTACATATATGTATATACATATATATACATATATATATGCACACACATATGTATATTAGGCTGCACTCTTAAAAGTTTTATTGTCTCTTGTCATCACCATACTTAAAGCCTGTCTTCCATCACAAGAACCCTTGGAGCAACACACACCAGCCATATCCAACCAATGTGGACTCTACCCGGGAGTATGAGGATGTCAGGAAATACCATCTGAAGTCGAGAACAGTTAGGACTCCAAAGTAAGTCTTGTATGTAGGGTCATTATTTTCAGCAAGAGTTTAATTTGACATTGCTGCTTATGGCTTTGAGAAATCTGACACCAAACAATTCTTTTCTCTTACTATTTTTATCCCCATGTATCCTGGAACAGCCTTTAGGGACACTTTTAATCCATATAAAACATATAACTATATTTTTTTATAATTTTGCTTAAATTGTTAATAATATTGCAGCTGTTTGACCATAACTGCTTGCTCCACTTGATGACATGTTATGAATGATTTCACATTTTTCCTATTTGAGTAAATAGAACTTTATGCTCTTATTTTTAGTGACTGCCTTTTGTACCATTGTATGGTGTTGAATAAATTGCTCCGCCTTTCTTGGCTTATTTTTCAATGTTAAGGACATTTAATGTTTGGGCTTTAACTGGAACCAAATATGCACCTGTGACTATGAACAACAAAACTTCGCCAAAAAAAAAAAAACAAAAAAACAAAAATACCTTTTATCACTCCTACTTTATTTCATTTCCCACAGCATTTTGAGAGTTGAGCATAAGTGACAATGTTTTAGAATTACTTTCAAAAAGTGTGAAAAGTTTTATAAGGACTTCAGAGGATGCAGAGGGTGCAAAGAAGTATGTGACTCAAGATAACTTCCCCACTCCCTAGTAAAAGTATGTGTTATTAAATTCATGAGAATATCCCCATCTCACATTCTCTCCAATCTCTAGTTATCCTTATGCACTACGGCAAAGAGGGATATTCATCAGAGCCATTGGTCAGATAAGCTTCAGAGATTCCTCATGAATAAACATTGTGTGACACTAAGCAGGTAACAAACCTCAATGTCCCGGTGACAATCCCTCCTCCCCCTATTAGCCTACTTCTCCCTAGAAAAGTGTACAAAACAAAACAAAACAAAAAACAGATGCACAAAACCCTACTCCTAAACCATGTGTTTGAGGTACCACATAACAAATCATATAAATGGCTTGCATTAAAACTAACAAACAAGTTGTTATTGATAATTATATAATGCACTTACATAAGCAACATTGCAGTAGTAAAACTGAGACACATAAACTATCCAAATGTTTGAGTTTTCATATAAAAGGCTAATAAGTGATTGCTGAATTATCTTGCTTTCTTCTGCAGCTGAGAAATTATTTGGGAACAAAAGCCAAAGTTCTCCTTGCTGTCTGTTTTTGGGGTCTACATGCTTAAATGATTTTGCAAGTTTGTTCTATGGTTTTAGATACTTATCCTAACTGGGATGCATCAATTGCTTATGTTTTCATAGTTGTTGTTGCTGTTAAATTACTTTCAGAGACATAGTTCTAGGTAGTATTTATTTATTCCTCAACCTCAAAACTCTTAAATATATATTTACACATTAAATAATCGTTCAGGCCAATATCTAAGCCAGTGGTTTTCAACCTTTCCAATGCCAAGGAGACCCTTTAATACAGTTCCTCATGTGTGATGACCCCCAGTCATAAAATTATTTCCATTCATAAGTGTAATTTTGCTACTTCATGAATTATAATGTAAATGTCAGATATGAATCCCTCTAAAAGGGTGTGTTCAACTCCTAAAGGAATCACGGGAACCCTAAGATGGGAACTCCTGACCTAAGTATTTTCACGCAATAAAGGAAAAACAAAGGGTAGTTTATAGGTTTCACCACTAGAGGGAGGGCTGACCAAGATTTTGAGCCTATAACCTGTGTGACTTTCTGAAAAAGAAAGGTTGTTTCCTTAAGTCTGCAAGAGACGGGAAGCTTATGTATGCTCCACAAAAGCCTTCCTTTGATTTATTTTAAAATATTGATTGAATTTTTAACATCTATCAAAAACTTTAGGAGCTTTCCCGGTAGCCATCAGAACTCCATTCTTTCTTTCTATAACCCTCATGGTTTACCTCTGGTCACTAATTCATTGAGACATAGCACAATCACCTGGTGGTGTTTCTGGGTTTCCATTACTATAAGGTTATGAACTTTGATATGAATATAAGAAATTCACTTTTTCTGGCACAAAGTTGATACTTTGTTAGTGCTCAGTGGGTAATGAAAGAAATAATGAATGAATGGGGAAAAAAGTGAAGAGCTAGAACATGAAATAACTCAAACTTTGTTTTAGGATGAAATGTTGGTATAAGACATGTTGACTTATCTGACTAGGGTCTTGGAAACTTTGAAGATAAAAAAGGATTGGGGAAAATAATGATGTAGATAGTTACTGTTTTGTTTATTTTTGAGTTTTCATAACATAAAAACATTGGCTACTTCCTATACTTGACTATCCCTTGCTAAACTGAGGCTCTAGTACAAAGCAGCTTACAATTCTGTCTTTATGGAAATAAAGGAGTGTTCAATTGGGCTTGTTTACAATGTGGCTTTCCCATGACACCTCTTCTACCAAGGAAATGTAAGAGCTGATGACGTTTTTGTTGGACAACCATCAGGTACTTTCATGGGGGAAAGTTCCTACTAGCACGTTATCTTATGGTTCTTGTTTGATTCCTGCTTAGATTGTATCTGTTTAGAAATCTCTCTGCCCCTAGCAACCTGAGCTGTGTTCCCATTGGTGTGTCAGGTAATCCTAGGGTGGATAGTCTCTTTGGCAGATGTACTATGCAAATTCAGTACACAACCACAACAGGAATTAAGTTCATGGCATTTTCCTTACAGACCCGAGGTAAGAAGACTCCTATCAATTGGAGGCTTGTCTCTTGAATGGGTCAGTTGAAATATGGCTAAGTGAAAGACCAGCATTACCTCATCAATTTTTGTTTACAATGAAAAACATAACAAAAATGTTCTCCCCCCTTTCTTTTATTTCTTTCTTCCCCTTTTTCTTATTCGATTTAAAGACACTTTTTTGATCACTGTGTATAAATTTCTTGATCCTACAGTGCAGGAGAGTTAGCCTTTCATGTCACATCTCATTAACTGCTATCTATGTCCCTGCTGTCGGATAACAGCTTAGTTAAAATGTCGTAATGAATAAGATTGAAAAGAAGACACCCAGATGATGCCTTGTCATAGTCCTGGGCTGGGTTTGACATTCACTCATTAATTCCTTCCTTATAATATACATGAACACCTACACATTCAATTATTACTATGTCAAAAACCCCACTTTCCTACGTCTTCAATATGATGAGACCATGAGCCTCTTTGCCAAATGCCTTTTAGAATCTGGGTTTTAAAATTAGGCATCTATTTCCTTATTCTAATATTTCTGTCAGAAATCATAGGAATTTAATTTACCCCGACTCATTCTCCAGTACACAGTATTATTGATCCCTCACTTCTACCTAAGTCCAATTTACTCAATTATTCAATGTAAATTATTTTAAATGGATTTTCTTCACAGAAAATCCTGTGATATACATGTACTTTACTCTTATTTGAAACATTAAAGCTTAATGCTTTGTCTATTTTTGTTTTTCAGATCCAACACCATCATTTGTTTTGTTTTTGTCTTCAGATTTTTTACTTTTTTTTTTTACTGTAAATGTCAAGGCCACAAACATTGATGAGTTTTCCCTAATGTCAACTTCAAGACCCTCTAAAATCAATATCAGACTATAATTAGTCTGTCATAGGCTGGATATCTGAACTCAAGATCATTTACAAGGAATTTCTACTCTAATCCATTTCTGATTATTTCCCTTCCTTGGGACATGTATTTTACCTCCTGAAGATAGTCTGCCAGTCTTCTCAGCTTTTCTGTGACCCACTGACAATCATTATACAACATGAACTCAACTCTCTGCTCTGGTCCCTCAAATCCTTTTACTGTGTATTAGACGGTTGAAGGAAGAATTTGTTTGCTCTATGGTTATGCAGGAAGATAAAGGAGGCACTGCACCAAGAAACAGAATCAGGAGACTGACAGTTCACATCTCAGCCCCACACCTAACAGAGAATTTGAACTGTGTGTGCAGTAAAGTTTTGAACTCTCAAAGGCCATCCATAATGATGCATTTCCTTCAGTAAGGCTGCATTTTGAAAGTATTCTATAATCTTCCCCAAACACTGCAGCTAACTCAGAATGAAGTTTTCATGTACTTGACCCAACAAGGGAAACTTCTCATTCAAGCCATTATACTCTGTCTGTATCCCAAGGTCTATAGAAAATAGCAGAACTCAGTCTCAGGTAATTTTTCTATAATATCAGAAGAGACTGAGTACTTTGTATAAAAAAACAGCCTTGTTAGACTTCCACTTGTGAACTGGGGGTAGGGTGATAAAGCTACATATCCATTATCAAACAATGATCAGCTAGGACCCTTTTAAAGGGTTCAGGGAAACAACATTGCCATGGAAGATGTCTTTAAGACATCACATGGAGAGGCATGGACTACAGAGAGAGACCAGATGGGGGGATGACATTTGCTCTTCTGAAAACAACTCTTTAAATCACCTGACCCCAGGATCCTAATAAACTACATGTGTTAACCTGATGGTGTCAAATCAATGATCTGAGAATTTTTCTCTGAGACACATCCCTTAAAGTCTGATTTTCTTTCACTGTGGCCACAAGAAGACCTAAGCTCCTTGCCTGAGACGTTGAGGAACATATCCTAGAACATAGCAAAATCTTTTACAAGTTTCCTACCTTTCCTCAGTCAACGGCATCTGGTTTGGAGATCAGACTATATGAAGAGATATTTCCATTCTTTATATAAGGCTCACATTTTCAACAGGCTCACAGACATGATTTTAAACCCAAATTTTATGTATTCTGCATATGTATGTGTATGCATTTGTGTGTGCTCATGTGTGCTCATGTGTGTGTGTGTGTGTGTGTGTGTGTGTTGAAAGGGCACATAAACTCCAATTGTCTCCATTTAACCTGATGTAGAAAAGAAGGCCATAGGTACTAGCTCTAGGAACAGACTATAAAAACCATTAAAAAAAAGGTCACATAAAACCCCCTCCCAAAGAACAGCCTGGAGAGAACCACAAAAATGTGGAAATATCTTACCTCAGAATGATCCATCTGTGCTGGGCAGTTCTATCTCATCCTATTGTTAAATGTTCATGACATAGGAATGCAGAACACTGACCACCTGTGATCCACTAGCACCCACCACTGCAATTTTAGATTACCTAATCCTTCTAGAGTTTTCCTAGCTCCCTATAAGAAGGCCTGCACACCTTTGTCTGAGGTTGCCATTTTGGAGAATGTTTGGCCACATGCTAGACAATTCTGCAGAATAAATGCTCTTTATCATTGCATACTGCCTGTGTAGGGGTCTTCCTTCAGTGATATTTGGACCCTTACATCGCATACATGTGTGTATGACATTTGCATATATGTTGGGGTGTCCATGAATGTCCATGAATGCATGAAGGACAGGAAATAACAATGATCATCCTGTTCTTCTAATTCCTGCTTTATTCATTTGAAATCAAGCCTCTTACTGACCCTAACTGGAAATTTATACATCCTACCACACATGATCTGTGAGTTATAGAAAATTTCTCATAACGTGATGGAGATGCAGTGGTGAAGCACTTGACTAGCATACATGAGCTTCTAGGTTTAATCTCTAGCATGGAGAGAGGCAGGGAGATGGAAAGGAAGAGGAGAGGAGAATTAGCTTAATCATGAATACATACATACATACATACATACATACATACATACATACATATACAGACAGACATACAGACAGACAGACATAAACACACACATACACACATATAATGCACCTAATTTTAAGTAGATTCAAACACTGACCAGAGAGAAAAACCTCATAATTTACAGGCTTTTTGTTTTGTGAGGTGTATAAGAGGTGCAATTTTGTCAATGTTTCTCAGTAAAATTATCTACTTGGCTTAAAAACATTGTACTGACAATGGCTTAATTTTAAAATGCTTTGCAAAATGGCTGAGCAAGTATGCTCAAGGCACATGCTTCTGGTGAATACAGATTGAGCATTTACCTTGAAAAGGTGTCTATCCCCAGAAACTGTATTATGAGAAAGAAGAGAGAGAAGCAGCAACAATTAAGATGTAAAAGAAAGAACAAAAAATGAGGGCAGGTCTCAGAGCCCTAAGGTGACTTTGTGTTTGTACAGCTTCTCATTTCCCTTCATTTATCCATCTTTTCATATTCTGTGCCGGAACACGTTTTCCTCAGGAGTCACAGTCTTCACTGGTGCAAGATCACTGGAAACTTTGTAGAGGAATTGACTCTTTTGTCTTCACTCTCTATTCGTCTTATTTTCTTTTACCAAAACAAATACATTTGGATTTGAAAATCAACAGCAGCAGATAACTGCACTTTCCACTGACTAACCTCTATAAAAGTTCATTTGAACCTTCTGGAAGCTTTGAGGGTAAAACTAAAAGGTCCAAGCCACTGTCCTTCATCCCACTAGGGCTTCTTCAGAAATTACTCTGTCAGAATGAGTGCATGCTACTTAGTCTCTTTTGACTTATTGGCTTTGTGTCAAATACTTTGGCGGTTTTATTTGTCAATCAGTGCACAGACCTATAGGACTTTCTCTGAAAAACATCTTTCGTATTTTTAAATATTTCCTCAGAGTTTTCCTTTGAAGTATTGTGCTTTTAGCATCATTTTGTGTGTGTGTGTATGATACTGGAACGAAGGTAATGGTATTTGTTTTCCACAAAATGAAACTGATACTGGAATTAGCAACTTACTAAAGTCACAGGAACCTAACAAAGCTAGAACAAAAACCACAGTATTATGTTGGCACATTAAAGATCATTCTGGAACATGCTCTTAGCATCAAATACAGTTAGTGGGATTTAGGGGAGGCTGTTACTCAACATTACTCACATTGAGTAAGAGAAGAAACGTTCCTGTTATAAAAAGGAATGTTTGTGACACTTCCTGGAGTCTCCAGAGGAGACCATTGGAAAGAATGAGAGACACTCCACAGACTGCAGCTCGCAGGATAACATACGAGGTAAGAAGAACTCCTGGTGAGGCTATACCTGTGCAGGGTCTGTCTCTAACTACCTGAAAACCTGCTGTAAGACAAACGCATGTGTTAATGAATAGCTGCTAAAGCATGCTATCAGGGAAACTAGCGTAAAATTTTAAAAAATTCAAAAAGGTGTACAAAATATTACCAGAATACTTGAAGTCACATTTGAATCTGTTCAAAGACAAAACAATAATCAAAATGAAAGAAGAAAATCCAGACCAATGAGGCTGAAGATACTCACCCATCCTGTGGCCTCTTATTTAAATCCAGAGGGAAGAATTCATATAGACATATCAGAAAACAACAATAGCACATCTTTATAAGGACAAAATGTGATGTAGAGTAGATCTAAGTTTGTACTGAAAAGAAATTACTGCCAGAAATAAGTTCTATGAAATAAAAGACACATGGATTGATACTAACAAATAAATTTCATCAGCTATACACTACTTGAAAATAGTAAACAAACAAACAAACAAACAAACTCCAAAGCAATAGTAAAAACAAAAAAGATAATAAATTATGTCACTGAGGGAAAGAAATTTTAAAAATAAAATAATGATTTGTAGAATAATTTTAAAATTAAAAACATTTTGGAAAGAAATACTCAAGTAAATTTCACCTGTAACTTGGTAAAGATTCATAAATCTAGTTTGGATAGCTTTTCTTTCTGTGTCTCAATTGAAAAGAACAGGATTCTAAGAGACAACAATAAAATATAACAAAATAAAATATAGTAAGATAAAACAAAAATTGTCACATCAAAGTTGGACAAGATAAACCAACAGAAAAAAAGAGCCCAAGAGAAAGGCACAAGAATCAGAGACCCAGTTATTCTTACACTTAGAAGTTCCATGAAAACACTGAACGGGAAGCCATAACATACATGCAGAGAACCTGGTGCAGACCCATGCAGACCCTGGGCTTGCTGTTTCATTTCTGAGTTTACAGAGCTCAGCTTAGCTCAGTTAATTTAGAGAGCTTTGTTTTCTTGTTCTCCTTGGTCTCCTGTGAGAGTTTTAAACTTTTTGTGTCTTCTTTCTCCCAGGGTTCTCTGTGCTCTTAGTGGAAGAATTTGATGGAGAAATCCCATTTAGGGCTGCGTGTTGCAAGGTATTGAGAATTCTCAGTTTAAATTTGTACCCGATTTTCCCTTGAATTATTTGTTTATATATATATAAATTCTCTCTGGAGTTCTTTATATATTTTGGGTTTAAGGAATAAGTTTCTATAAGTGCATGGTTGCTAATAGAATATGAGCAGTGAAATTCAAATTATCATTTAATATAGCCTGATTTATAAGAAAATAAAAAGTAATAAAGCAGGTTATTGTGGAGGAACCTATGGCTACAGCCACATATGTAGCAGAAGATGGCCTTGATGGGTATCAATGGGAGGAGAGGCCCTTGGTCCTGTGAAGGCTCCATGCCCCAGTGTATGGAAATGCAAGGGTAGGGAGGCAGGGGTGGGAGGGTAGGTGGGGGAATATCCTCATAGAAGCTGGGGTAGGGAGGATGGGAAAGGGGGTTATCAGAGAGGAAACCAGCAAAGGGGATAACATTTGAAATGTAAATAAGGAAAATATCTAATAAAAAATTTCTGAACATTAAAAAAAAAAACAAGTTATGGATAACTTAAAGAAATACTGTGAATTTAAGAAAAAAACTTGACTTGGAATTGCATTGTTAATATAAATACTTCATTCATTTAACCCCTTATAACCAATAGAGACAAAAACTACTCAAAAGAAAAATGACCTTAAGATTAGTGTAGGAAGATCAAGTAATTTACAGAGAGGAAAATAGTAGAACAACCTTCAAAGTGTTTGGCACCTACATTTCATACTAGAAGTTAATGGAGGAAGAAACTTAGCATATTCCTTCCTTCCTTCCTTCCTTCCTTCCTTCCTTCCTTCCTTCCTTCCTTTCTTTCTTTCTCTCTCTCTTTCTCTCTTACTTTCTTTCTTTCCTCTTTCTTTTTTTTCTTTATGAATTCTGTCTAGACCACTCTCAAGGTCTTTAAACCTTTACCACAAACCCTATAATCAGTATGTAGATTAATATATTCTGAGTTCTTGCAACTATTCTTCTGTCTCACTGAACATTAAGAGATATCTTGAGTATGTCAGTAAATTTTTAATAAAATGTTTTAATTTGTGCATGTGTGTGTGTGTATGCATTGTGCATATGTTTGCTGGTACTGGAGAGGGTATTAGATCAAGCCACCCATATATGGGGAATGGAAATCAAACTTGAGTCACTGATTCATTTCTGTAGCCCTTAATGTTCGGATTTTTGTTAATTATTTTTGGAATTTTATTTGTTCTATTTTTCATTGTTATTTTGTTGAAATAAAGTCTCACTTTATGGCCCTAGCTTACATGAAACTCTCAGAGCTCTGGCTGCCTCTGTCTCCTAAATACTGAGATTAAAGGGATTTTAAAAGCTTTCAATCCTCATTAGTATATTACTGAATAAGCAACTGAGTTACATGCCAAGTTGAGGGTTTTTTTTTCAATGTCTCTCAGGTGGTTCTTAACCAAGTAGAACACTATTTCTGACCACTGAACATATGTTTTTCTTCTAAAGCAAAACATTTTCTAATTTAACTATAAATGCATTAAGTACAATTTACAGAAAATCTAGTTTATGAAAATATCTAAAGTCATTGAATTCATAAAGTGCCCTATAATTGGGCTCTTTACCAAATAGTTTACATGAAAATAAGTATATATCTGGATGTCAGGAAAAACAAAACCAAACAAAGAACATATTAACAACACTGAGTCTTTGAGTAGATAATGATAGGAAATATTTTCTAGAACACAAAGGAATAGTTTCACATTGGCAAGGATATTGTGAATTTAGGGACTATACTTCCATATACATTATACCTTTTGCTTTACCTCTAGAAGTATGACATCAAAGAAACAAACAAGAACCTCATAACTGATGAGTGAAAAGAAGTACTACAATTCAGAGTATCGGTAGATCTTTAAAGGAGAAAAAAATCATAACTCCTCTCACTTTAAAATGTCCTGGTACTTATTTAAAACAAGAGTTACATCAGAACCAAATATGTTGATACAAACTATTAAAGCGTCATTTGACACCAAAAGAGGGTTAAAATATTTCCTGACCATTTTTATGCCTTCATCGTTGTTCTTCCCCTTGAAAAAAGAAAACCAAAATATTTAGATTCATGATGATGATACTCAACAACTTCTCAGATTTAGCAGCATTTTTTTCTACCTGTAATTAGGCTTCTATAAAAAGTCTCTACTTTTCTTCAAGTGCATGTTTAATTAGTCACACTGGATTTTATTTACAGTTATTACACTTATTTTTAGTGTCTACAGTGTCAGACATTGTGGTAAGTCCGGGCTGCTTTGGGTAGCTTCATCAATACACTGTTAAGGCACCTCCCCATAGTATTCACCTACTCCGAGACCAAGATCTAAACTCATTCCTAGCCATATTTTCTTTCTACATTCTCTAAAATGATCCTGTCTTTGAAACTGTGTAAAAGGCAGTTGTTTATACCTTATTTCATTAGGTAAGTTTTTATTAACTTCAAATATCTATTAACAACAGACTCACAGAAATTATGGTTTAAAATATTATCATAAATATAGCAGAATATGCCTTCTCTCTGATTCAATCCATTAGATGTTTGAAGGCAATAATCCATCTTGCCCATCATTGCTGCCATGGATGATGAGCTCACTACTTTTTAAAGAAACCAATCCTTAGAACATTCTGAATGCTATCCAGCTCTTCCTTTACTTAAAGTTACAGCCCCTGCTGCCTTAGCACACTTCCACACACTGGCCTTTGCTTATGTAGACATAACAGAAAACAATGCCAGTCAATTATAAGAACTGATGTTTGTTCCATTCAGCACATATTCAACCTTTCTCTGGGAACTGTGCCCTACATTCCATCAAGACTTAGTCTATCAAGTAAGAGAAAGAAATATATGTTCACCATGTCTAAGTCAGTCAGTGTGAGCCTCTCCTAGGACAGAAATCTCAGGGTTAAATACAAACATAACCCAGGAAAATCAAGGGGAAGATTTTCAACTCTGAAGTTATTTTTATTTGAGTTCTGTAACAGGTAATTTATCTCATTCCTTCCCTCCTTTCTTCCTTTCTTCTTTCTTTTCTCCTTTTTTTCTTTTGCATTCTAATTTGCCTGTTGATTTAGCTTGCAAAAGTGCCAGATATCTTAGAAATAAATATCCTTTCTATGTCAATTCACCCAGAAGGTAGAAGACTAAATATATCTCAATTTGATTAATAAGGCCAACATGACCTCGTAACTGAAATTAGACAAAGATTTTTAGTATAATATTTTTATTAATTCTCTAAGAATTTCATAGAATGAATTTAGATCATATTCACCCTCCTCTTCCATCCAACTCTTCTCAGATCCACCCTTACTCTAAAGGCCTACAACTTTCTCTTCTTTTTAATAATAATGTGACCAAGGTTTTCTTAGCACTCATTAATATAAAGTTTTAATATTTTAACTGAAATAGAGTTACACCCCCTTATCTCTCCCTTTCCTTCCCAGGCTACTCATGGTTACCCTTTCCCACACCCCTCTCATGCCCTTCAACTTTCAATTTGATAACCTCTTTTTCTTTATTATTATTGCATAAATATTCTATGTATATTTATATGTGTATGAATATATTAACTTCAAATATATATACATGTCACCAGGAGTTCTTCTTACCTCTTATGTCATCCTGTGAGCTGCAGTCTGTGGAGTGTCTCTTACTCTTTCCAATGGTCTCCTCTGGGGACTCCAGGAAGTGAGATTAGTGGAGTCATAAGATTTCAATTCTAGGTCTGAACAATAACCAAGATGTTTGTATCCAAGCAAAACTTCAAAGGTAAATTAAAAAACCTGATACAGAAGAGGCAAACTTAGTGGAAGATAGGAAGGTGGACTCAAAAAATTAGGCAGGGATTTTATCCCTGAACATTGGGCTTCATGGATGTAGACAGATAAGTAATTCTGATTCCCATATAGCCAGTATGCATACTGGAACCTAGACCACGATACTACCCAAAGACCTATTTTCACAAGGACTGCTAAGAATTCCAAGAGCCCAACCCTGGCATTTTAAGGTTAATTAAGAACATTGGTATCAGGATTGTGGTGGACAGCAGTTTAGAACCATAATTGTTGACTTGCTTCTTCTTATTTTGATGGATAGTTGACTATGTGAAAGATGCAATTACAGCAATTTTGATTGTGATGAAGTCTTTGCTAGAATGCTGAATGAAAATGACAAGCACAGAGACTATGGAACCATCATAAAGTTAATACCTCTGGAGCCCAGGAGGAAAGCATTCTTACTGACATTGTTATTGTGTATGAACACAATGATTTTTCTCCTTTTTATGAAAATTTCATTGAAATAATTGAACATATTGGGAAAAATTGTGGTTGAATAAATGGAAGTTGGTTTTAAGTCTGAATTTCTTCAGGAATAAGAGCTAGCATTTCAAATTTTATTGTAGGTTATAAGGAATGCTCAGACACTTGTTCTCATGTTTTCTCCACAAGGAAATGATTTTGCTTCATTTTTACAAACTTAGACTTCAGACCCAGAGATATAAGCTATCTTGATTAAAACCATCTAGCTATGACGATCATAGAAGCTTCCCCCCATACCAAGTGAGAGCAAACACAGAAACATACAAACATATCAAATCCCTCCATTCAGTGCTCAGTCCTTCACAGTGTATCTAATGGAACCTAAGTTTTCCTGAGAGGTTCCCAGGAAACTGGATAACAGAATGGGTACAGAATGAGTATGGTCTTGAAACTAAATACCATAGCTCAAGAGAAGGCAGTAAGAGAGTCAGACCCAGAGGACACCAAGAAAACAAGGTCTTGTGAACTAACATGATCAAAACGTGTATGAACTTACAGAGACTGAAGTGGAAGAACAGAAAGTGCACAGGTCTGAACCAGATGGACTATGACTTCCAGTTTAGAGTTTTTAATGGAATTCCTGAGTTTACAAAGAAGAGAGGCTCTGATTTTTGTTCCTTTTCAAGTGCTCTTTTCCTTTTGTCTGTTTTTCCAATTCCAATGTGTTAGTTTTAATATTATTTTATGGTATTCTATTTTGGTTTATTATTATCCCTTAGAAGCCTGTTGGTTGTTTTTAAGTGAGAGTCAGAAAGTGAGTTGATTCAGATTGGAAGGAGGATGAATAATAGAGGGGGTGAAACTGCTATCAGGATATGTTATATGAGGAAAAAAAAAACATATTATCAAAAGAGAGAAGCAGCCAACAAGGGGAAAAAAAAGTAGACAAGCCAGAGGAAGGACCTTCTACTTAAGGAAGGTGGCTGGAATTCATTTACTGCTTCCTTGAGAATAGAAAGTAAATTTCCTGCCAGTTTTTTATTTTTTTTTTTTAAAGCACCCACCTCAGGTCAAGCTGGAAGGAAATCCAGTCATTTGATTCAGAGTATAATGATGCTTCTGCCATGTCAGTGTACAGGTTTAGTGGCTAATTGTCTTGTTCTTGTAAGCTGTGAGCAGAAAATCTTCATCCCTAAGTCCCTCCTTGAGAAATTCTGATTTGATCCAGTGATGCTTGGAGTCTGCTTTAACCTTCTTGACATCCTTAAAGATTTTCTCATCTGATAGATTCACTCAACTGTGTGTTGTGACTTAGCAGGGTCATTTGGGAGAGTCCTTCACAGAGTGCCTAATGGAACCTAAGTTTTCCTGAGAGGTTCCCAGGAAACTAGATAACAGAATGGGTACAGAATGAGTATGGTCTTGAAACTAAAGACCATAGCTCAATGTCTGATAAATGCCCTTCAGTGAGTTAAGTCTTCTAGATGAAACTTAATATATTAGCACATTTCATGTTGTTATAATGTTACTGGTGGAGCAGTAACATTATAAAATGTTCTTTATAAAAAAAAAAGCTTAACTCATGTTTGATGGTTAAAGTGTAGCATTTCTATCAACTGACTCTGGTGAGAGTTTCCTTGGTTGTGTCATATAAGACAAATTGGGGAGAGATATAGAGCTGTTGAGATGGATAAACTATACTTTCATAAAACATCCTCCTGTTAAAAAGTAACTCAACCTTTGTTACTCTGTTACTCTTACTCTCTTACCCTCTTCTCTCTCTGTCTCTTCTCTACCCATTCCCCTCCATCTTCTCTCTCCATGTATTAACATCCAGCCTCTACTCCTCTTCTCTCTCTCTCTCTCTCTCTCTCTCTCTCTCTCTCTCTCTCTCTCT
>NW_022196905.1:34230510-34234918 GCF_008632895.1 Mastomys coucha | reverse complement strand
AAAAAAAAAAAAAAAAAATAGAAGAGTAATTCATTTTCTCAGAATTTCCTTCATTACTTTTAGAGTTAGCACCTCCAGTGATTGCTCACTGAAATAGCCACAATATCAATACAGGAATAGTTGGGAGACATGTAGATCATTCATCCCACAACACTGAGATTTCTAGATTCTGAGAGCTTAAGCTACTCTAATAAACTGTAATGAAAATCAGAAGATAATGCCATTCATGATAATTGAAAACAATGCTTTAAAACTTAAAGATTAGAACAAAACAGGGGAGAAAAAATTCACAGTTGAAAAGTCACAAAGATAAGACACTACTGAAAAGCAAATGAGTTTTGGATTCATCTGTAGGATCTTTTAGTTTAAGATTCTATTTTATTTTTGGCACAAAATTATCCATGAATTGACAAAATTCTGAAATAACTCACATTAAGAGTTATTAAAGACAGTTGATGGGATCTTCTTCCACAAACATACTCACACATAAAACCTGCAGGATGTATATTCCAAAAGACTTAAATGTAAATTTCTGTTATTCAAAATAAACCCAAGGTAGTGAAGTCTAAAATTAATCTCAGTGTGTTACTGTCTACAAAAGAGAAGATGAGAGTCTATTCTACAAAGGACAGTTGCTCTGCTGGGAAGTGAGTGCCTTCTTGAGAGACAGAACTGATCAGCAGTGTGAGTCCTGTCCTTTTAACAGGAAACTCAAGTACCACTCCAGCTGGAGACCATTAATTCTCTTGGCCACAAAGCCAGCACCTGAGCATTGACACTATTGGATGCAACTTTGTTGAGGGCACCATACCACATCTCTGCAGAGTCTTCCTCCTTGGTTAAGACACTCTTGTTTTGCAAGTGTAAATGAAGACTTCTGCTGATGAATGATACAGGAGTGTTCCAGAGCAGGGTGGGGATGGGAGCTACTGGTAGGCAGCTCTCTGACCCCCTCACCCCTCAGGAAAATCCTGTAGAAATGAGATCAGACCTATAGCCAGATTCCTGCTTGGTCAATTATGCATAGTCAAGTTCACCTGCTTACATCCTTGTAGAAGCTGAGAAGTGGTTAACATAGCTTGACTAAGTTTAAGGGTGTCACTCATACATTTATGGAAGCAACAGAAGTCTGGGATTTCAGCCTGACCTGTCTTGCTGCAAAGAAAATGCTCTGCTTATTTCTTTGTATAGAACAAGCTCTTAGAGAGACTATATCTCTTATTTCCTTTACTTGTTTCTCAACCCAGCTTACTGCACTCAGCCTGTACTAGGTATTTCAGCAGGTGGGAGTAACTGGAAAGTGTTGTAGAAGCCCATCTCCCATTTATTGTTTGCACTCCCAACTCTCAATGCCTCTTGAATATGACTACAATGGGAAATAGAGTCAGTTCACTCTATTAAAGACACATAGTGCACTCATAGCAGAAGTAAAAGCAGTATGATGGAATCTTGATCAGAAGAAAGCTCAGGCAGAGACAGAGATCACCATGGAAAGTTGGAGCCTGATAAGCCAGGGAGCAACATGGAGTGCTAGTTAACTACACTAAGGCAAGGAAAGGCAATCATTCTTTATGTAACCTAGCTATGATACTAGCTGCTGATGTCCCATTCTAGAACAACATGTCTATTTCATTGAAGCCACTTAGCCTCTGAAATTTTGTTATGAGAACCCTAGTGAATTTTCTTGATGACTCTGGTTTTTAAAACCATGAGTCTCAAACCCTTGCAAGCATACATGTGTTTCTATACCTTCAGACAAATTACGGCTCAAAGTTTAGAACCAGATAGGAGTTAGTGAAGTCTCTACAAGTCTAAAAGAGCTATTTTGGATTCTCTGCGTAGAACTTTAGAATCACAGTCATTAACATGGCCCTTTACTAGCTTAATAATTTAGTAAACCACTTCAAATAAAGAAGCTTTTGTTATGGTTCAACTAGCTGGGCTCTCTTGCTTTACAAGAACTCTCTGTAACTGGCAATGAGAAATCCTTAGTATGAGCAGTTCAAGGCTCTTCAATATCCAAAAACCTGGGTCTGTGTTGACTGATTTAATCTTGTTTTTTCTAAGCACTGAGAGCTAAAGACATGTTGGTCCGGTCTTTAGAGGCCAGAGATTTATGGCTTCAGATAACTTGGTTGTAAGATTACTGCTCTGGGATTTAACCACCAGGTAACTCCAGCATTCCATAGTTACTGTAATGTTCACCTTTTAGAATCAGTGAATAGTAGTATTGGCTGACTGTATTACAGCTATGGTTAGGCATTGAGTTTTGAGAGTGGTTGCAATTACAGCTCTTCGTGCTAGCATGCTAGAACCACTGGTCCTTGACAAGGTCTAGTGTTACATAGCTCAAAAAAACTGGCATTTAAGCCTCTGCTTTGGTATGCTTTTTTAAAAAGATACAATCACTATAGTATATCTGTACTAGAACTCATTATGTAGAGTAGGGTGGACTTGAAGTCACAGAGATCTACCTACTTCTGAATCCCAACTGCTAAGACTAAAATCACATAGAACTTCATTCAGCTGTCTTTTGGTTCTTAACAATTGTGAGGCTTGTAGTTCTTAATGCCTAGAGCAGGAAAGCCTTGACAGGTATAGTTTAACACCTACCTAGAACTCTTCCTGTGACCAGGGCCCATAGTTCCCACATCTCAATTTGCCTCTATCTCCACCATCCATCACTGTCTTTGATAATATTGATTTCCATTGGTTTTGTGTCTGGCTACTCTCTGGAAATCTTAAGGTGGTGTCTTGCCATTGCTGCTGCTCTAACTGCAAGTACTCTTGAAGTTTCCAGGCTGCAAGCTGCTGCTGCTTTTACAACTGCCATTCAACTACCAAAGCTTCCATTGGCTGTGTCTCCAGCTCAAGCCATTCTTCTAACAGATAAGTTCAGAAATAAGCAAGAAAAGCTCACTTTCAGTGAAAGAAGAAAACTTTCATTGAGTCTTATTCTGAGATTCCAGGGACAAACAAGGAAGGAGTGGTCTGACAGATTTGAAAGGTAAGTAAACCATCTTACTTATATAGCTAATAGATTGTGGGAATGGTCTGTGCACCAGTAATTACACAACATTAATTCAATTGAAAGTTCATGACCATGTAGACCAGTAATTACCCAACATTTATACAAATGAAAGATCATGGTCAATACTAAACTGAGGTCTTCTGCTGGGACATCAGAATACATGTTCCCCCTTTCATTTTAGTGTACATAGCTACAAGGACCTTTAGTGTTCACCCAGGCTGGTCTTCTTTAGACTGTTGCTTTTTGTGGTTCCACATTCAGCTAGGATGTAGGAACAGTTTACCAGGCAGAAAAAAAGGGGGAGGCATTAGACTGAAGTTACTTTATGCTTGCTGTTGGGTGATGGGCTCAATGACGTGGGGCAGGGGTGAATGCACCCTTGGGTGGTGGTCTCAGCCTGAGTGAGAAATGACATAGGCTGAGGATGAAGCTGGGGCTCCCAAGCTCCCGTGCTTCTAGTCACCACTGGAAACAACATGGAGTTGGGACCAAATGAGATCCTCAGGTTTAGGACAATGAGCCTGGAGCCAGATAATGGAAACTCTGGCTTAGCTCAGTGGTGGTGAATCTGGAAGCATGGAGGATCCTCCTGCAGGAGACTTAGACAGCACAGCTCTATAGACAAAGGCTTCTTCCATGCTCCTCAAAGTGGTTCTTGATGAAAGAGACAGTTAATGCTTATCCATTCCATTTATTGACTGCTCATAGTTGAAAATGGGTATATACCATCTCATCAGGGTAGATCAGAGATTAAATACCTTTTACAGGAAGGAATGTCTGATAAGGGAAGGTTATTGGCTAAACCCTCAGGGCCCATCTAGATACCTTAATAGAATGGAGTCTGGGCTACATGACTATAAGTCACATTCCTGCACAACACACAGAGAAAGCCACACTCCCAGGTGATCTAACAATCCCAGGATCCCAGGATTCCAGAACCACAGGATCACAGAGACAGCTTGACTCTGAGGAGTTCTGACACAACCAGCATCACAAGAAGGACAGGCTCCAGTCCGATTTAGCAAAGGCAGGTAGCACTAGAGTTAACCAGATGGCCGGGGGCAAGCGTAAGAAAATAACACAAACCAAGGGCACTTGGCATCATCAGAACCCAATTCTCCCACCATAGCAACTCCTGGACACTCCATCACACCGGAAACGCAAGATGCAGATATAAAATCATTTATCATGATGATGATACAGGACCTTAAGAAAGACATAAACAGCACCCTCAAAGAAATACAGGAGAACATAGGTAAAGAGCTAGAAGCACTTAAAGAGGAAACACAAAAATCCCTTGAAGAACTACAGGAAACACAATCAAACAGGTGAAGGAAATGAGCAAAACCATCCAGAATCTAAAAATAGAAATAGAAA
>NW_022196905.1:34228555-34229128 GCF_008632895.1 Mastomys coucha | reverse complement strand
TGAAGTCACTCACTCAAGTCAAATAGCTTTGACCATAGCAGGAAGTCTGTATCCAAAAATCGAACCTAAAATTTATTTCTTGGTGTAGCAGAACTATGAACTCTCAGCTTAGCTACGATGGAGGTAAAATCCTTTGGTGATGTGAGGGTCATTGAAGTATAGCCTTATTAGAATGAAACCCAATGTCTAAAAATTTTTCTTATTTTGGGCTTGTAACACAGTAAGAGCCAAGATTTTAAACTCTACTAAATACAAAACAAGCAAAAAGGCTTTATATATTCATGTTCATTTAAGCAAATACTAGTAGTGATGCATTGTTTTTAAGTATACAGCTAATATGTTTGGAGTTATTTAAAATTTATATTAAGAAAAATGTGTTTTCACTATTGCTGTAGATGAGCATCTACATAAGACTGTTAAATTGATTGTTGTTTTATATCAGACAACTTTTATAATACTTACTTTTATTGTTATGATATTTTATGAATTTTAAGGAATACGACAGAAAAGATATTGTAGGTAATGAAGGGGGGTCTATGGGAGGAGCGGTGGTACAAAAGGGGAACAAGAATG
>NW_022196905.1:34192107-34228440 GCF_008632895.1 Mastomys coucha | reverse complement strand
AAATTCAGATAAATTGAAATCATGTAACTTTTCTCATCATAATGCAATAAAAGTTTAAAAAAAAATAAGTCACATTCCTATCTAGGGAGTATGGTCATGTGACCGGGGCCTGGCTAGAAGCAGGTGAAGCTCCTATGGTCCTTTGGTATTAGGTTCTGGGGCTTCCCAACCACTCAGCCTTACTAGGCCTTCTGGCACAGTCCACTGACCCACAGCCTTTCTAGGCTGGCAGAAGCTATCTGGAGTATTTATGATCAGAACATGTCTTCAGCAGTAGTTGTATTGATCCTTTACAGCTGTTCTTAATTACAACATAATTAAAGTGTCCATAACACATGGACTTCCATGACAGTAGTGTAGCCAGTTTCTGCTAAAGGACATAGACGGTGACATTTCTGTCCTCATGGCAACTAGATAAGAGTATATTCTGTTAATTCCTTGCTCTTTACTGGTTTAATCAATCATTTCCAGACATAATTAAAAGGGGTTGTTAACAACAAAACCTTAAGTAAATCTCAACCCTAATACTTAGAATAATAGCACTTACTAGTGCATACCAATATTTATTATATCTTATAACTCCCACCTTTGTGTTCTGGAGAAAGGGTTGGAACACTTAAACATAGGGTTCAGTATCAAGAAATGCTATGAAGGTTCTTTTGTAGAGGTATGTGTTCCAGGGGAAACTAAAAATTCACAAAGCCCACATGTAATAACTCACCTATCATCTATCTATCTTCCTATCTATCTTTCTATCTATCTTCCTATCTATCTATCTGTCTGTCTGTCTTTCTATCTATCTATCTATCTATCTATCTATCTATCTATCTATCTATCTATCTTTCTACCTATCTAAACCAGGCAAGACTTCTTTTTATACAGAGGGAGCAGGTTTTATGCTTTCCCATGGTTAATATTTTTTGGACAATTCTGTTTATCCTGAAAAATCTCTGGATAGAGACCTTCAGGAAGTCTTGTGACTTTTTCATAGCAAGGTGTACATATTAACCTATTTTAAAATTAGATGTTAACATGCATATTTTCTATACAAAACCATTTATTTTGCTAGAAGTGCTATTTCAGTCCTTTGTAAAAATAGGTTTGCATTAGATATATAATAAGCAAGTAATGATAAATGGACATAAGTATATAATAGCATGGTGCTGAGTCAGGAGCACCTTCCAGGAAGGAATACAAATTTTTTCTCTACTGTCAGTGGGAGAGATTTTTAAATTGTTTATCTCTGATAGTGTCACAAAGAAATAATGAAACAAAAAAGATGGGTAACAAGTGTCTATGATGAGTGGAAAAATACATGGACCAGACCAGCTACAACAGAGACAGTTTTCTGCTTATACATGGAATGACCCTCCTTATTACATTTGAAAAACAATCTTGAACCTGACACTTATTTAATTACTACTTCAGTGTATAATGTAAGCCAGGAATAATGATTTTGTAATATACAGTATAAAAGCAAAGGCAGGTATATTTTACAATGAATATTACATAATCAAATGACAGACAGAAGCAGCTCAAGCCAATCATCTTCTTCAGTTAAGTGGTCCCTTTAATTTTATGCTATTGATTTTTAAAATAAGGGGTTAGAACTTTTGAATGAATTCCTCTAAGCATAGATAGATGATAGATATATAGATGGATAGATAGATAGATAGATAGATAGATAGATAGATAGATGAGAGATAGCTAGGTAGTCAGTGACAGATGACTGATAGATGACAGATAGATGATAGATGAATGAATGGATGCATGAATAGATGATAGATTAACAGATGAGAGATGATTTTCCCAGTTCATTCATAGAAGGATAGATAGAAGATATACAGGGATAAATGGATGGATAGATAGATAGATAGATAGATAGATAGATAGATAGATAGATAGGGTACACAGTTAGTACATGTGGGTTTTGTGGACTGGTTTTCCCTGGAATATATACCTTTATTAACTATTAATCTAAAAGAAACCCTTATGTGAATGGTGTGAAACTTACACAGCTGAGAAGCAAATTCTAAGGGAAAGTGCTAACTAGGAAATAAGAGTTAATTCTATAAAACCCTAGTCGTTGTCTTAGTTCTCATTATTAACTACTTGATAATTTATCTTCCTGAGTATAAGTGCCCTTGTTTGCAAAAATGGAAAAAAATTATTATGGGCTCTAATTCATAGTTCATGGTAATCATCTCTAAAAGCTAATAGCATAAAAAAGTATAGGTTCTGATGTTAAAACTTGGGGTTATAATTGCATCAAGACCAGTGACCCTCTAACCCCTTTGAGAAGGTGTAAAATTAAAGGTGAACATTAATGTGTTCCATGGTATTCATAGTCCTACATATTCACATTAAATACATCATTAAATTGCTTCACATAAACTCGTGACAAAAAACAAAACAAAACAAAACAAAAAAACAAAAAAAACCTAGTTATTGTAAGAAGCAGACTCAATTGAGGCCACATCATAAACCTGTCTCACTTGTCAGATTCAACCAAGGACTTTCTCAGAGACATGGAGAAATGTGGTTGGAGTGTTACCTGTAGCATGCTTTCCTTTTATATATCTCATCTCTCTCCCTCTTACATTATCACTGTTACTAATGTTGTCATTACTGTGCCATTATACACAGCAAGGTTAGTGGGTTAACACAGACCAAATACTTATATTCTCCAAGGCCTCATGTCAAGAAATTCAAAATATCTTGGTTGGTATTGAGGGAACTGTCTGTGGTGTGAGCTTACTGGTTATGACTCCATTGGCTTCAATGCTTTCAATCTCCAGATCTCTTAGTCCAACTCTGGAATGAAGCTGGATCTAAGACAGAGTCCTCCCTTTTGTGTTTCCATTTTTCTGAGATATTGGTCTCAGGTTCCTGTCTTTCCCTCACCCCGTTATGTCAATCACTTGAGTGATTCCTACAAGAGAGAGGATTCAGTGTTCTTGATGAAAAGAGGAGATTCAAGGAATTGATAGGTGCAAATAATGCCTTCTATGGGCTCTAAAAGACCTTCTAGAAAGTTCCAGAATTAACTTAACTGTGTTAATTCAGTAGGTAAGTGTGAATTTGCCTAGAGAATGAGTATGTCTTCTTGAAATGCAGTGTTATGCAAAGGAAAACAGCTAGTAAATATCTGATAGGAACCTGAAACTGAGCCTCACAGGGATTTTCATTCATTGCATATTCACATTCATTATTAGACTACTATCACATTGGCCTTACCTCTACCTCTTGAAGTGGGGATATCTGGATTCATTGGAGACTTGTTTGCATTATGTGATGTTTTTCTGGAAGCTGTCTTATGAAAGGATGTTTCCCTGAATCAGACACGTAATAGGATATTTTTCTGAGAACAGACACATGGTATTTTTCTTGAAGCTCTATGGTGAAAGGGCTTGCAACGTTTTGCTGGAGCAGACACATGAGAGGACACGTGATGCTTGGAAAAGTGTTTAAGTGTAACCCAGAAGACAGTGGACAATGATCTGGCATTGGTTCACTCTGCTTTCTTTGCTAGTCTTTGTTTGTTTTTAAATGCACCAAAGAACTTCTGGTGGTCTTCCTGCTGTTTATCGCTGCTTCAGCAGACTCATGCCTATTGGCAGAGTCTCATGGTTTCTTCTGGATTGAGCAACTGCTGCTAATTTGTGTTTGGTATTTTGCTAGTGAACTGGACTGCTTACCACAAAAATTCAAATCACCTCAAAGAACTACTTCTAACCAAGTCCATGTCACCCTTCTATTAGCCACTTTCTTCCCCTACCTTTGGTCAGTGGACTATAAAGGGTGTTTGAATTGTTTAAGCACCCCTTATTAAAATAGGTTTTGAAAAATATAAACCTACAACCTTCCCACACCACAGTGTGTTACTGTTTTGCTTGGTAGGTGTTGAAATGAAAGCATACTAATAAACCAAGAGATGTCACCATGTCTTTCTTTCTCAGAGGCCACCCCTGAGAGATTTTCCCAGTCCAGACTGATCACTTCCTCCCTCGCCCTTTTGACAGACTTCTTTTTCTTTATTGCAAAGTTACTGTTTTTTATAGACAGTAGCAGCAGCCTCCCTAATCTTTTTCTTGCTTTTAGTCTCAGCCTACTCCAATTTATCCCCCACACTGTAGCCAGAGGTAGCTTTTAAATTGTAAATTTGACAAAGTAATTTGCTGCCTAAAACCTGTCAGTGTCTACCAGTTCCCTTCAAGACAGCATTCAAAATCCTTAAGGAGCCTTTCAAATCACCTGGTAAGCCAGCCCAAACAAGTGTTCACACTTCATCTCTTACCCCACCTTCATGGAGTGCTTGCAGATTCAAGCAGCTACAGAAAGAAGGTAAAAATGTTATGAGCATGTGGGGATCATATTTTTTTTTTATCTTTTTACATTCTCTGACTCTATGTAACTTCCTCATGTGCAATACTTGTAACCCATTGCTGAACTACATTTGCATTTGAACAGCACCTTCACTATTCAAAGAGAAAAAGATCAGGGTTGTGGGGGGGTGGTCTCTATCCCCTATTCAAGCTTCACCTACTCACCTTTAAGGAATTAAAAAATGAAATTCCTTAAAGGTGACATTCTAGCTTCCTCTTATAGCTTTTCTTTTCTGTCCTTCAGTTGACCTGCATTAGGAACAGCACCCATGAAATGAATGCTATGGCTTCTCTGCCTACACATGGCTGGAGCTGAAATAGATTCTGAGAGAACTCCTCATCTGCTTTAGAGAGAGTGAAAAAGGAACACAGTGCAATACTATGTGTCTTTGCAAAAGGCAATCCGTTTCCAAGTTAAACTCAATTTGACAAGGGCATGTCCAATAACTAAGCTTTCATTCCCAAATGCAGTCAAAGCACACACAGAAAGGAAGAGAATCGTACACAGTGAATTGGCAGTCATAGGACATAAGGCATTCAGAAAGGCTGTACTGGAGGACACTCTGCAAATACCCTGCTGACAAAGCAGACTGTAGTTACAGTGAGCTGTGTGACCAGATAATCTGGAAAGGGTACTATGTATAAGCTGTACAATAAGGCCTCTGGACGCAATTATGCTCTAGCTAAATGCATGGTTCTCATTCATCCCTACAGATATTCTCAATTCTCCACCAATATCTTCACAAAGTCTTATATCATAAAACGTATGCATGTTTTGCTAAGTTATATAAAAGTAAAGTTTCTGGTCCAGACACAAAAACCTCAAGGAGAAAGGCTAGATACATACAAATTCCCCTGCTCCATCACTGATGATAAGGCAAAATTATACATGTCATTCAATGAATGTGTTTGAGCTAATGCTGTTGAGCTTTAGTAGATAACTGGCATAGAAGCTGGGAATATATAACTAAACAAGTAAAAAAAATAGGTTGGTATTGTTAAAATGGTAAAGTGTAGTTATTAAGCAAAGATATGGAAAAAACAAGATACTTTGGTAATTTTCCGATAGGCAAAAGTATGAAGCAAAGTACATAGTGTCAGGAAACGTAGGAAAGGAGTGGTACGAGTTGGCATCTCATGAGCTACAGGATGAGGATCACAGCTGATGACACCAAGATTAAAAGATCCTGAAAAAGTCTCCTAAGACTTCACAAAAATCAGCTTACAACAGAGGAATGGCAAGTTTTCCCTTCACAGGAAAGGTATAGCAGAAAGCAGACAGAGCAACTGGGAGATGTGAAAAATCGTGTAAAAGTGACAGCTGACTTAGTATCTCTCAAAAACATAATCGACAGTTCTAGAAATCTTTGTTCAATTGGATTTTCTTTTTACCCGTATCTGCAATCTGGTTATAGCAGAAACTTAACTATTCTCATTCTCATTTTTCTGATATTGATAATGAACCTCAGGGCTATTACATGTGTGGTCCTCGGGTTGTGTGACTAAGCAAAGGTAAGACGAAGTCTAGAATACTCGAAGAGTCAGAAAACTTCAACCTGTAGCTTATTCTTGTCAGTCACCTACTTTTTAATGAAAAAATCTAACCTACTTAGCTTCTTAGCTATTGTCACCTTGTCGTGACTAGTGTCACCTAAAAAGATGGAGGCAATGCCTCCATCTTATTGTCCCATGGACATGGTTGTGGGACATATTTTTGGTTAATGTTGGACGTGAGAGGGCCCGTCACACTGTAGCTGCTGTCACTCCTGGGCAGGTGATTCGAGGTCATACAAGAAACCCAGCTGAGCAAGTCATGAAAACCAAATGAGCATGGCCTTACGTTCATTTTTTACTTTCAGGTTCTTGCCCCGAGCTTCTGCCATGACTCCCCTACATGACTGACTTAACAAGGAAAGTGAAGCCCTTGCTTCCTCAAGTTGGCTTTTGTCAGTCGTTTCATAACAGCAATAGGAAAGAAAGTAGGAAATAAATTAATCTCAGAGAAAATGGAATGCCTGTAACAGACCTGACCATATTGGTGTGTTTGTTTAGTTTAGTTTTATTTTCTTATGATTTTTTGGAAGGATTATGGAAAGATTTTTCAGATTTGGAATGGAAAGGTTATTTAGTGCTCAGGGCTTACTGAGATGCTATGGAAATTTAGAAGATAGTAATATTAAGAGAGATGAAGAAAGCGGAGTCCTGGCTTGTGAAGTTTCAGAGGAAATCAAGGACTCTGCAAAGGCCGTTTGTGTGATATTTTGTACTACGAGTCTATGGTTTCTGGTCAGTTGAGGCTGAAGGATCAGTTGTGACTAATAGAACACCAGCACACCTATCTCCTTCCTTCAGGTACCTACAGTCTATACCTGCTTTTCTAAATAAATTCATGATGTTGGTAAACAAAAGAGTCAAGGTTTACAATTCGCGGTTACAGTCAAACACTGAAGGTTTCAGGGCAGAAAGTAAAGCAGCTGGCATCACAGCCAAAAATCAAAAGCAAAGAAAGAACAGATATAGATATATATACTTGCTTAGAATTGAACTAGCCTGTGCTTTTTCACATTGTATTTCCTGAAATCAAGAACGGCCATTTCACAAGCTAGAGGAAGAACTGTCAACATCTAATGCAGGTGAGAAAATCAAAAGTGATCTTATTTCTACCTATAATCTGAGAAAAAGGTGATCACAGAAACATAGAACCCACCTCTTTTATTTATTTATTTATTTTGATATTTGAAGGGCTATTCTTTTTTATTAGAAATTGAGTTTAAATTGAAGTTTGTATACTTCCAGTTAATATTGTTGATTTTTATCATTGCTAATTTTTACTTTTTAAAGGGTGTTTCGTATTGTCATATTGGTTTTTTTTTATTAGATATTTTCTTTATTTACATGTCATATGGTGACTCCTTTCCTGGTTTCCCCTCCAAGAAGAAAAAGAAAAATAATAAAATTTAAAAAGAGAAAAAAAAAAAAACCTGTTCCCTGTCCCTGCTCAACAACACACCCTCTCCTGCTTCCTGGTCCTGGCGTTCCCCTACAATGGGGCATAGAACCTTCACAGGACCATTGTGAAAGTTGTAGAGGGGCAAAGTTACATCTAGCTGTTTACCTGGGAGTCAGAATAAAATAACCTGGATCTCTGCATTGCCACAGCAAGTGTTGTTACTCATGGAGCATCCTCCTAGCTGTCAATCCTTTCTGCCTTTAATGTTATTCATTCTATAACTTTTTATTAGATATTTTTTATTTACACATCATATGATACCTCCTTTCACAGTTTCCCCTCCGAAAAAAGGAAAAAAAAATAAATTAAAAAAAAAAACCCTGTTCCCTCCCCCCTCCCCCTGCTCACCAACCCACCCTCTCCTGCTTCCTGACCCTGGCATCCCCCTGCACTGGGGCATAGAACCTTCACAGGGCCAAGGGCCTTTCCTGCCCTTGTTGACTGAATAGGCCATCCTTTGCTATACCTATGCTGCTAGAGTCATTAGTCCCAACATATGTACTCTTTGGTTGGTGGTTTAGTCTCTGGGAGCTCTGAGTTCATATTTTTGTTTGTCCTAAGGGGCTACAAACCCTTCAGCTCCTTGGGTCCTTTCTCTAGCTCCTTTACTGGGGACCCTGTGCTCAGTCCAATGGATGGCTGTGAGCCTCTGCTTCTGTATTAGTCAGGTACTATCAGAGCCTCTCAGGAGACAGCTATATCAGGCTCCTGTCATCCAGCACTTGCTGGCATCCACAATAGTTATGGGTTTGATGATTGAATATGGGAAGGATTCCCAGGTGGAGCAGTCTCTGGATTGTTCTTCCTTCAGTCTCTGCTCCATAGTTAGACTCTACAACTCCTTCCATAGGTATTTTGTTCCCCTTCTAAGAAGGAACAAAGTATCCACACTTTGGTCTTCCTTCTTGAGTTTCTTGTGGTTTGTGGATTGTACTTTGGGTATTCCAAGCTTCTGGACTAATATCCACTTATCAGTATCAGAGAGTACATATCATGTGTGCATATCTTTTGTGATTGTAGAACCCACCTCTTAATGGGAGGAAAATAAAAGGTTGCCATCTCTTTAAACCTCCACTCTGGCCACCAACATCAAATGTTGTGCTTCTGTCCTAATGCAAAATACACTGATTTCCAAGATCTTTTAAGAACTTTATAGTACAGTGATAATGGATTAATCCCTAAGATTCATTTTTAGATAACTTTTTTTCCTGTAGTTCCTAAAGTATAAATCTTTGGCCTCTGTCTTCTTTTGATCTAAATAATGAGGAATGAGATTGGACCTGTCTTACCCTGCATAGCAAGCTTATGTCTCAAAACCGTAGGTAAAAAATTCAGTAAGTCCTCTCAAAGTTCCCTGAGAAGACCACAATCTAGAATGGATTTTAGCCATATCGGGCTAATGAATCCATAGTTCTACAATATTTTATTACTTATATGAATCTAGACTATGGTTTGAAAAGTCCATAGATGATCATGACTTAACACTATTATCTTGAAAATGTCACTTTAAGACAAAACTACTGCAAGTTTTGTTGTTTTTGCAAACACACTAATCTCATTGCCATTTTGGGACAGAAGATGGGTATGCAGTCCCTCCAATTTTCTCTTTCATATTATCTTGGACTACATGGATACTTTTGTGATGCAGTGCAATTGGATTCTTCTACAGTCCACATATATCATGGACTTTGGAACTAGCACAGAGGTGTGCCCTTGTTGTGCTGATGGTTTCTAGATTTTTTTTTTTAATTTTCTAATACCTCAGTTTATCCCAGCTGTCCTCTACTTTGCTTTCTGCTCAGTTAGACATGATTTATTCAATCACAATCTCTGTATTTGATTTACCCCAAGATAGGAGGGTCTATTTCTCTGATAAAATCCAAACTGATACAAGCTAAACAGTGAGTTGATTGCCAGAGGGTGATGGACAATAACAGGAATTACATATAAGGATAGGCAAAGATGTCACAGGAAAACATGCAAAGCTTTTACAGAAGTGACATTTTACCTGTTTTCCCATTTTTCATGATATGGGAAGAATAGGGAATTAAGACAACTTCATGCTTATTGCTTATTACTGGAATTTTCTTCTATAACATGCTATGGTAACCTCTAGGCTTTCTCATTGACTTTTTATGAACTCTTATCTAGTCAGGAAGGTCTTGAGATTCATAACACCTGACTCATAGCCTCTCCTCCTGTTCTTTTCAGAAACCTCTTTAGGAAGCCGCTATTTATTCCCAGGAATGGCAAGGCCAGAATAGAGGAACTTAATGACTTCCTCCTTCTTCCTGAGCTGGCTTTTTGTGGCTCTGCTTGATTACCGTATTTGTCATGTGTTCCCAGAATGTCAGGCACAACCGTACAAAAATGTATGTGTCTTTTAAAAGCTCTCTGTCAAAGGGAACGTCAATCACTTATGAGGCTAAATATAATCCAGTTGTTGCATAAGGATTCTATATGAAACTGTAGTACCTGAGTTCTAGCCATGAATATATCATAATTTAAGATACAATTGATGACTAATAATTTCTTATTTTCAGTAGGTGGCTGGTGATCATTGTGTTCTTGGTAACATTTGAATTTACTAAATTTATTCTTTGCTTTTCTTTTCTTTCTTATTTTTTTAGACTAGGTGTTCTTTCTTTCTATTTAAATTGAGAATATCAAGGAGATTCTAGACCTTTTTATATCATTAAAGAGTCTCTTCCTCCCCCCCTCCAAAAAATCTTATACAGAGAACGTTAGTCCAGACATATTCAGGCCTCATACTTGCTGTTCAAACTCTGTGAGCCTATATCGCCTCTACTTTGGTGATGTGGTGAGTCATGTTTGCCTGATGTTCTCCATCCCCTAAGACTTCTACAGTCTTCCCTGCCCCCATATTCCTTGGGGTTCCCTAATGTCAAAGGGAGGGAGACATTTAATTTGTACTCTTTCTCTCCATACTCTCTGCTGTGGGTCCCTGTACCCTCTCCCATCTTTTGCCAGAAGTCTCTCTAGTTACAATTGGACAAGACACCAACATAGGTTGAGTATAGCAGAATAATATTTTGGAATCATTTCATTAATTTTTTTGTGCAGGAGGGCAGTGCCAGTTATATTTGTTTAAATACTAGGTCTCTCGGCTATTGAGTCTCTGGTTGGTGGGCATTCAGGTAGTATAGGGCATGGGATCCCTCTTGTGGGAAGGGCCTCAAGTTAGCCCAAATATTGGTTGGCCACATCCACAAGTTCTGTCCCACTATTGCCCCAGTGCACTCTGCAAGAAGATCAGAGTATAGGATAAGAGGTTTTTGGTTGGGTTGTTGTCCAAATACCTCTTTTTATATTCTTCAGAATATACCTTCCCATGCCAAAGAGACTAGAATGTATGTTTGAAGGCTCCATGCAAGCCACCAACTTGTCCTCTGCAGTCTATATTCAATGAGCTGTGTGAATGTTGTTCTTACCAATAAAGCCCCATGTTAAGTTTTCAGAGCAACCTTTTGTCCTAGCATCAGACTGTGTCGTTTAGGGATCTACACAGTACCCTCTGTACTACAACTTAACCAAATGCAATCCAGTCACTGGAAGCCTAGGCTGGCTACAAAAGACGGCCAGTTTAGATTCTGTATCCTGCATTACACGGAGTCCTCACCATGGTCAGTTTCACAGATTTCACTGTAGTATATATCCAACTGTTCTTTCATGTCTCCCTATTCCATCTATTTCTGCCAGCACTATCTACACTTTTCCCTCCATGAATCTTTCCTACTCCTGTCCCTACCTATACCCAGTGTATCCACAATATCTGTTCTAGGTTCGCTTCTCTGGGAGGTCCATTTATACCCCTATACCACTCTTTATGTAAACTCTCTGAATCTTTGGGTTGTAGCTTGATTATTGTTTGGTTAACAGATAAAATCCATTTAGAAGTGAATACCTAGAATATTTGTCTTTCTGAGTCTTGCTTATCTCATTCACAATGGTTCTTTTCATTTACATAAAAATTTCACGAGGTCATTATTTTTTGGTAACTGAGAAGTACCTCATTGTATAAATGTACCCCATTTTATTCATCTATTCTTTAGTTAAGAGATATTTAGGTTGTTTTCAGTTTTTGACTATTATGAATAAAACCACAATGAACACATTTGAGCAAGTGTCAATTATCCATGTACTAGGATTGGAGTGTCCTTTGGGTATATGCCCAAGAGCAGTGTCCTAGGTCCTGAGGTAGATTAATTCTCAATATTATGATGAACTGAAATATTGATTTTTATAATTCCTGTACATGTTTTGTGTTCCTACCTGCAATGGAGAAGTATTCCCCTTGCTCTACATCCTTGCCATCATTTGCTCCCACTCATGTTATTGATAGTAGGTTTTGCATTTTTCTGATGGTTAAAAATATTAGACATTTCTCTTTTTTGTTTTGTTTTGTTTTTGTTTTTCAAGACAGGGTTTCTCTGTATAGCCCTGGGTGTCTGGAACTCACTCTGCAGACTAGACTGGGCTCAAACACAGAAATCTGCCTGCCTCTGCCTCCCAAGTGCTGGGATTAAAGGCATGTGCTACCACTGGCCAGCTTACACATTTCTTGAAGTATATCTTAGCCATTTCAGATTCCTCTGTTGAGAATTCTCTGTTTATATCTATACCATTTTTAATTGGATTATTTGATTATTTAATATCTATTTTCTTGAGTTCTTTATAAGAAATATATATATATGTATATATATACATATATATATATTTCATGTGCTTTGGATATTAAACATCTGTTGGATGTGGAGTTGGTTAAAATAGTTTTCCATTCTGTAGGCTGCCCCGTTATCCAATTGACATTATCCTTTACATTAAAATAGCTTTTCAGTTTCATGAGGTTCCATTTATTTATTACTGATCTTAGTACTTGCACTTTTGCTATTCTTGGTTTTTTTCAATGTTATCCTTCAGTTCTGCATGTTGGTATTAGAAAATACAAACAGTTGAATGCCTGATAATCAAGGATTTCACTTCTTATTTTCAAGTCTTAATTTTCTACAGGGTTATCAAAATGAGAAAGATATATGTGACAGCATTCAACTATTGCTGGAACATTATAGAACCTCCTTATTTAGGACCAGTAGATTCAAATGCAAACTCTGGATATCATTGAAACTGTAGAAGGAGTTAATTATGGAAATATAAGTATACCTATCCTCTATTGGTCAGTTCTTGCTCCACTGAAGACCACAGAAAAGAGTACTAATGCACATATATCATGGGGTGGCACCTTAGCAACAGCTGGCTCCTTGTCTAGAAAAGACAGATTACCATACAACTTGACAGATTTGATAAGACCTAGTTTAGTGGAGGTTAAGACCATAGTAGCAAAGTTCCTTCTGAGTTTAACCTTTGAATTTCTGGTCAAGCTATGTTGATCACAACACACACACACACACACACACACAGAGAGAGAGAGAGAGAGAGAGAGAGAGAGAGAGAGAGAGAGAGAGAGAGAGAGAGAGAGAGAGAGAGAGAGAGAGAAAGAGAGAGAGAGAGAGATCATTTAAGCTCCAGACCTATATATTTCCATGTATACAAGAAACATGAATCCTACATTTATACCCAGGGATAGAAGATAGACGCTAAAAGGAAAAACCACTCAAGTGTCCAGAACCTGTATATTATCTTTTCTCTGAATACATAGAAAGAACAATTCACAAAAGCATACACATATATATTTCAGCTTGATCTACTTTGAAGCTTTCTGTTAAGAAAATGAAATAACTTCAGAGATCATTTCCAAGCCTTGGTGAGACTATAGAAAACAGTGGCATTTGTACTTTCAAGTCATTGTGTATCAATACTGTCATTTCATGAGTTTTTGGGCATACACCTTGTGACTTTTCTTGCTCAGGAGATGAGAACTCTGGTCCTCAAGAGCTAAAATCTTTAGAAAACGAAAGAGAAAAGATGATGTCCTCGGTTCTTATCAGTCTTATCATTAGATTAGATACCCTCATCAGTTAAGTTTCTCTGAGCATCTTAAAGACAAAGTGAAAATACAGGGTTTTATTATTTGGGAAATGATTTCATATTCTGCTTTTTAATAAGAAAAAGAAAGTCTCTGGTGCATGACTGCTCTTTTAGCAGGAAAGAAATGGTGATTTTGCTCAAGCTAAAAATAGAGGGTTTAAAAAAAGTCACATTATTTATAAATAGCATTGCTTCAATGCAGGCATGTTTGGTCAGAAGGAGCTGTTCAAACAAAAGCATAAGGTAAAAATATATCTACTTAGCTGGCTTAGCAAGCCTATGTATACGATTTATTGCTATGGCAGATAGATAAAAGTACAATAGGAAGATAAACAATCAAGAATTGTCCATAGCACTGGGAACATGTGTCCTTGTTGTTCATTTACTTGGCAGATCAGGGTGGCTGATGTTCAGAGGAGAAGGTATGTGAACTACTAAAATTGTGTATCAAGATGGGACTCTATTTCTGACTAGCTACTTTCACCCATTGTTTCACTTCCTGCAGCCATTCTGATAGTCAAGGAAATTTCTTTGTATCCTACAATTTCTTTTTAGCCAGTTGATCCTAAGCCCAACTGGATAAAGAAGAAAGGATACTGAACACTGAAAGAGACTTGGGAAGAAACACCTTAACAGATCAATTGATTATGAAACTAAATGTATGCACTGGCAGAGACTTCGGGCAGGAATGAAGGTTCCATGGAAAGGAGCCTGAGAGAAACATAGTCTTCGATAGGACACTTATAGTATAATCAGTACAGTAAGATGATATCAAATTGCCTGTTGAAAATACAACTATATATTTCTCAAATATTCACCAAATTTCATTATATTTTTATGTGGGCATTCACATCTCATGTGAATTTTATTTTTATTTATTCTTTCTTACATATATGAACTTTTCAAACCTTACTGACATAAAGTGATAAATTCTCCAACAAACATGTAGAAATACAGCATATCAATGTCACATTACAAACCCAGTTATTCAACTTCTTTCTTAGCAGTTCTTTAATAATTTTTTTAAGAGAATGTTTAGCTTTACAGAACTCTTGGATAAAGGATCGGCATTTTCACATATGTTCTTACCTTCCACAGCTTTGTCAATTAGTTATGTTTTGTCATTCATGTTCATATACCATTTTTATCACAACTAATTGGCTCACATTGATCTACCATTGTTAGCAGAAGTTCCTAACTCATCTTAGGATTCTACTTTTGCTATTTCACTTCCTCTGGACTTTGACAGACACATGGTGGCATGTATGCATGGCCAGAGCATCACCCCACATAATGTCCCTGGACTCTCTTTACTCTACTTCACCTATTCAACCTGCTCCCTGTGAAATATCTAACTGCTAAATGTTTTACTGCATTTATGGTTTAGTCTTTTCAGAATATTATACAATGAGAAAATGTTCAGATTATTTTTGGGTTGCCTTTATTCTCTGAGTAATATGTATCTAATGTTCCTCCATATCTATGGCACCTACGTTATTATTACTCTGTGTCTGACTCACACTTCGTTCTTCTAATGTTCCATATTTATTAATCTGCATAGTGGGAGATGTCTTAATTCCTTCCAACTTTTACAGTTATAAGGAAATCTATTGTAATACAGATATGAATTTGTGTGTGCATACACTTTTAACCAATTAACACCTGGAATGTTTTTAGCTGAACAAGAAAGAAGGTTTTATTTTGTTTTGCTTTTATTATATTTTGTTATATTTTATTCATTTTTAAAATATAATTCTTTGAGAATATCATATATTATATACCACCTTTCCATTTCTGCCACATTGCCTTCCCAACTGTGAAGTTGAACAAACATTTTCTGCTCATTTGGACAAATAACAAGGTTCATATTCCTGGATACTGTGTAAACAGTATGCTTGAGTTTATTATAAACTATCAATTGGCTTCCAAGGAGACTGCACTATTTCCATATCCACCACTACTAAGTGGGACTCCCTGATGTCCCACACCTTTCTGTACTTGATGTTGTCTGAGTTCACAGTCTCATCTGTTTCAACCGATGCATAGTGATGTTCTTGCTTATCTTGAAAATTTCTAATGACAAAATAGATAGACCATCTTTAAGATGTGAAGTTACCATTTGCACATCTTTAAATAACTGTGGCTTATTTGTGTCTTATTTGCTGACCATTGTTTTTAATGTTGGGTTTTAAAGCATATTTTGAAAACTAGTTCTCGTTTTACATACTTTTTCATAGACTCACATTCCCTTTTTGGTGTATCTTTCCACATCTCTTTTTTTTCTTTTTTCTTTTTTTGGTTTTCTCTGTGTAGCCCTGGCTGTCCTGGAACTCACTCTGTAGACCAGGCTGTCTTCGAACTAAGAAATCCTCCTGCCTCTGCCTCCCAATGCTGGGATTAAAGGCATGTGCCACTGCCCAGCTCAGAATAGATTTCTTAACTTTAATGAAGTCTACCACTTTATTTATTCTCTCAACCATCATGTTTCTGATGTTAGATCTAAACCTGTCTTATTGGTCCAAACCCATCTAAATTTTCTCTAGTGTTTCTCTGTGCATTCCTTAGTTTCTACTTTGCATCTAGACATATGGTCAATTGGAATCCTGTGTAGACAGCATTTTGCATGTGGCTGTTAACTAGAGAGAGATAGTCATTGAAGAGTCTGTCAGTTCTTCACTGAGTTGCCCTCATCTTGTCATACATCTTGTGATATTATTCTGAGTCTCCTTTTCAATCATTCTTATAGTCAGTTGCAAAATCTCTGAGTCTCCTGTGTGTTATATTGTGCCATCTTCCTTACAATAGCCGCACTGTGAGTCACTAGTACTAGTACTGTATTTCCAGGCTGTTTGGGAGTACATGGAATCATTGGCCACTGGGATAAATCTTTAAATCAGTTTGCCAATATCCACAGAGTAACTTTGGAAAGTTCAATTGGGAGTTAGAGAACATGTGAAAGTAATATTTTAGGGATGTAAGTTTTCCTATCCTTGTACATTTGAGAGACTTCTCTATTTGCCTAGATATTTTGCTTGATTTATGTTTTAGATGAAAAGCAAATGTTGAGAATGATGATGGGGGAATATATGCAGATAATGGGACAGTTATGAAAGAGAATATAAAGAGAATTGGTTTTCTATTTCTAGTTCTCTAATGTATATTTTACTTTGTCTAGTTGCTAAGTCCATTACATATAGAATTTAACATGAAACTTTGCAGCTTTGGTTTTAAATTCCAATTGGAGCTGTCTATAAGTTCATTACGTTGTAGAAACTTTTGAATACCAAAAACTGTCTGCTTTTGGTCTGTGGTGACGATTTAAAAAAAATTAACAAAAATGTCTATTTAAAGATAAATAAAGATGAATGATGCAGTATAGGATATGTTTATATCTATAGGAAATACACACCTATGTATCATTTTTGCTGTACCAACTCAAAATCAAAAGGAAAGAAAGCTACAATAAAATGGGGAGGGATAGTAATGGAGGCATGTGTATAATGTCACAGGAGTACCTGCCAAACAAGGTTAATCCTATGAAAAGTTTGTGGACATGACAGGAGCACAGAAGGATGAAGATGGATGAGAAGTTCATTAAATATGGAAATATTAGGGACAGAAGTGTTGGTGTGTGTGTGTGTGTGTGTGTGTGTGTGTGTGTGTGTGGTATTCAAGTGGATCTGGAGACATGGGAATACAATGAAGTTCATGGCAAAGGTACATTACTTTTCCTGGGAGGTTTCTGATAATCTAAGAGAAGGGAAGCCTCCAACAATGAACATGCCAGGTTGCTGTGGAGCTGATGAAGTGTCAAAATGGTTTAGGGAATGATGAGAAGATGAAGATGGATTTTCTGATGTGTGGAAATGATTTGCAAAGAAAAAAATATAAAAGGATGAGTACCTTGCTGACTTCTCAGTCAGTATCTCCATTTCTGCCTCCTTTTGTTTTGGTATCCTCTCAAAAACACCGAAACAGGGCCCACACTCAGAGATTCACATGATGTATGAGTCTAGATACTGGACTATAGTTCTGTGGACAGATCAGTGGGAAACTGACCCTTAAGCCATTGAATTCTGTCTCCACTCTCATACATCTATTACAGATTAGGTGACTCCAAGCTGTCACCTCTTTCAAAAAAAAGAAAATACATGTATTTGTTGATTTTATGTATATATGTGTGCCTGAGTATGTGTGTGTGTGCGTGTGAGTGTGTGTGTGTGTTGTGTGTGTGTGTGTGTGTGTGTGTGTGTGTTACTTTTCTGGGAGGTTTCTGATAATCTAAGAGGAGGGAAGTCTCCAACAAGGAGCATGCCAGGTGTGCAGTGGAGCTGATGAAATGTCAGAAACATATATATGTACATATACATGTTTCATATACATGTATACCATCAGAGTTGAGAGAAGGCCATTAGATTCCTTAGAAGTTCAGTTATAGACTGTCAACCATCATAGGTCGGCTGGGAATCAAATCCTGGTCTTCTGTAAGATTAAGTGCACTTAACTGCTAAGCTACCTTTTCAACTCTTGAGATCTCTTCTAATTCCTTAGTGCTTCCTTTTTTTCACTGATAATTTAGAAATCCTCCTCTTGTTCATTGAGCTTGCACTCAGTCTCCTCTGATCCCTCTCCTCTTCTTCATCTTTAGGCTCAAAGTTCTATTTTCTCATGTGATACAAGAACACATGCAGCATCATGGTACCACCTACCATCTCATAAAACCATAAGCATGAAGTATCATTTTCTTCTTCTCTGATAGGAAATTTGGGTCAGCAAGTGACACCCATATTACATAAGTGGCACAGATGCATTTAATGAAGTTATCTTATTGGTTTTACTGATAATGTATTCTTCCATTTCACAAAGTATAAAGTGAATTGTCTTTTGGAGGGAAAGGAAGTAGCATGCTTTGGATTGATTGTGAGAATGGAAGGAATACTTCAGTATCTGTATCCAAAGAAAGTGATGGGCAGACTACAATGGATCTATAAGTGTGCTTCATATGTAGGATGTCTAAACAAGAGAGAGGGTTAGGTACACAGTCACAACATAACCTAGAGTCCATGCTGGTACCTCCTTTGCAAAATTTCCTTTAATTCAATCCCAGTCTTACTATTGTATAGGTATGATTTGCATCTCATAAGCTTATGATCTGGAGAATTTGTTTCATAAATAATCGAAGTTTGAAATTCTGAGGTAAGTAGGAAGTCCCTAGTTCAATTTAGAGGGGTACCATTGGAAGTATCAAAGAATTGAAGTATCTCTCTAGATTTCTGACCATGACATGACTATGATGTAACACAATCCAAGGACAAGTCTAAGTTCAAATTAATGAGGCTGCTCGAACTTAGATAATCTTTCTCCAAAACTGCATCGTGAAGAAAACTCTTTGTATCAGCCTGACTCAGATATTTCATTACAGTAACATAAGCACAGACTAATACAAGCATGAAGATATGCTTCTGTCTCTCACTGAGGCTAAAGGACATTTTATAATTTCTTCCAAGTTGTGCTGTGTTTTGGTTCGAAAGCTTACACTGAAGGTTACTTCAAGCTTTTGGTCTCGTTCACTATGCAAAATCTTTTAAAGGTGAGAAGCCACCCAGTAGAGTTTTGAGATTTTTCCCGTTGTTTGCCTACCCTACCCACTGTTAGTCATAGCCTCCCACAGGACTCTAGAAATATCTGTGTGAGGTTTCTCAGCTTCCCCACAGGTCAGAAGTTATCTGTGGTACCATGAACACATGGGAAGTGATGGGCAAACACCCTAGGAACCCTGGGTAAGGCTATCTTAGGGATGCTCTACAGACTCTCAGAGTTATTTGACAAATACCACCTCAAGCAGAACATAATGATCATCATGCAGCAACATATCTGTTTTGTTTTCTTCCTCCCAGTGTGTTTTCTATTGGGATACAGTTTCTTAAGATTATCCACCGACTTTCCCAAGCAACCCAGTGAATTAAAACCTATTCTCAGGGGCCACATACTTGAGAACCCAATTTAAAATTCACCCATTTCACCTTAGAAATAATGAACGTGGAATAATGAATAATGAATCAGAAA
Organism: Mastomys coucha; assembly: GCF_008632895.1. NCBI lineage: Eukaryota > Metazoa > Chordata > Mammalia > Rodentia > Muridae > Mastomys > Mastomys coucha. Next base: position 34,208,973 of record NW_022196905.1, on the reverse strand, counting down.
AGCTGTCAAAGATCTTTGAAATTATAGGAACCTCTGTCTACAGATGAGCCTCTCGTGCTGTCTGTGGTTTCATTCCTTATCCCTCTTCCTGTGATTAGCACACTCCTGACAGCATCAGAGCTCAATGTACTTGTATTAAAGCAAAAAGTAAAAAAAAAAAATGTGTTTGAAGGGGTACTGAGCTTTGAAAAGGGGTAAAGGCCAATTGTGTTCTCTGGGATCATGAAGGCTCTACCCATTAGTCACAGAGGACTGTCTGAGTAGATGATCCATGGAAAGACCCACAACTAGCCCACTGACCCTGGGAAGCTTGCCTAGTAACTAAGTTCCCACCATGCTCAGCTTCAAAGCTGGGTCCTTTTAGCAGATATTTACAATTCACTGCTCAACCTACCTTGAATTTGTTTAAACATCAAATACTGCTTCCTCCTTGGGTAGGGTCTGAACCTATTAATCACAGCCAAACAGTTTTCATAGCTATTTTATTCACAGGTCTCTTCTTAGGAATGTATATTGGAAGATAGGAGGGGCCTACCAGTCATGGTCGATCTACTACCACCTTAGCATGGGCAAAGTGCCACATGACAATAGGTCAGAAACACTTGTTCATTAAAAAATAAAACATCTCTATCAAGCTTAGAATATGATGAAAAGATCTCATGCTTGGGAATTAAGAGTGTAGCAGTAATACATCAAGGTTGTTAACTTTATAACTGGAGGATGGAGATGGAGCTAGGACTTACCTTTAAGAGAGTGTATGCATATTAGGAGAACTTTCCAACTCTGATACAACTGACTCAGTAATTATAGAGTAGGAAGCCCAAGAAATGGATGGAGTACAACATAACCATGAAAGACCAGTGGGAAGATCTGACTTAAGATGGATGAAAGCATTTTGGTTATCAGTACACTCTGTGGTCCTCATAGCCAGTACTGAAAGGTAGCTTTAAAAAAGTTTTGAAGCCCATGGTGTGTGTGTGTGTGTGTGTGTGTGTGTGTGTGGCCTGTCAGAAAGGGATGCTAATTTTGCTTCTTTGTATACTGAGTGATTTTCCCTAACCTCTCTGCCCTAGAAGGGCTCAGGCTGTAAAATGGGATTCTTAGGCTATGGCAGATTTAGAATAAAAATTCGAATGAGGTTTTTATATATGAAACCCAAGCAAGCCTGTAGGCAGTAAATAGCAGCCCCCTGATTGTTAGACACAATGACTGTTCCTCTGAGCTGAATAAAATCTTTCTTTAATGAGTTGATTAAAAGATTCTATTTTTTTTTTCTTTTTTGGCGTTTCCACAGAAAATTCTCTGTAGATGCTTCTTTTAAAAAAATACTGAAATGTGAAAGCAGTCATTGTTTGTCTCAGGGTTTACTAATGCATACAGTTAACTATGTCAGACAAAATGCTCTGCTCCCATAGCACTTATCACTACAGATGGGATTGTTCTGTCATAGAGGCAGAAGGCTCAGTTCAGGGAAATACATATCATTCTCAAATTGAATAACCTGACAAAGTACATTTTTGTACTGGAGGGGCCTGGAGACCCTAGAGTGTCTGTGGAACCACATAAATTACAGATGGAAATTTCCAAGAGGAAAAAAATCTTCAATTAACAAATGAAACCAGTGGAGACACTTGACCTGGACAGATGTGACCTTGGAGAGTACCTCTGGAGGGGGTAGGAGGGTCTCATCTCTTTGTAGACTTTGCCCAAAACATTGTATCACTCCTCTAATGATGTTATCAAAAGTAACATTTTCCCTTGGATGATTTTTCTTTCTGTCTTGTGTCAACACCAGGTAGCTGGTGTAATTCTTCACTGTGTTGCCTAATTTCAATAAGAATCTAGTAGGTCCAACTCCTCAGAGCATCTGCATTCATAGCATTCTGGGGAAATGATGAGAAGTTAATCTTTTTATATTTATTGCTCAGAAAAATGGAGCCTGCAGCCAGAAGCGCTTTTATTTCTTCTTGAAGAAAATAATTTTAGGAACATAGCTCTCAGCCTAAATTATGCTCAAAGAATAAGGATCTATAATAAGTTATCTTATGTGATTTTTGTTCCTAAAACTATGGGGTCCCCTTCAGAAAAAAAAGATATAATCACAAAAAAAAAATAATTGCATTGAAAAATGAAGTTATTTGTTGCAGGTCAAAAGTGGTTCCACATCTAAGGACTCCAAATTGCTCGGTTGGCTCTTTCACTAACAGGTGACAAAACAAACTAAAAAAGAAAGATGAGAGAGGAGGGATGTAAGGCTTCTCTTGCATACCCTGTGCAGCTCTTTGAGAAAAGGCCTTCAGGAAGGGTTTCAGTTGAAGTTCATTGAAAGTTTAATTGAAGTTATTATAAAACTGCTTTTGGCAAAAAAAAAAAATACTGAGCAACAACTTTTGAATAGTGTATGCTATCTTTGTAACTTGTTCATCCTTTTATTCTCCTTGAGGAAGGGAAGATAAGTAGTGCTTGGAAAACTGATATGGGTATTGGCTTGCTCATTTGGTTGAACTAATGAAAGTTACAAGGGGAATACTAAATATCAAGCTAGCTCTGTGTGGTCGTGTGTGTGTGTGTGTGTGTGTGTGTGTGTGTCTGTGTGTGTGTGTCTGTGTATGTGTGTCTGTGTGAAAATGTACACGTGTACATGTCTGTCTATGTGTTTGTGAATGTGTTTGTGGTCTGTGTATGTGTGATTGTGTATGTATATGTCTGTGTTAGCACCTGTGTGTATGTCTTTCTATGTGTGTATATTTGTGTTTATGATTGTATGTGCATGTATGTGCAATGTATATGTGTTTGTGTCCATGTCTACAGACATGAAGAAAATGTAAGCTTTTTAAAACCTTATTTAAAAATATCTTAGTTTTGGCCATTGTACAAGAAATTTAAACTTCTCTTCTTCATAAATCATTCTTTTAGGTAAAAAAATCTGTAAAACTCCCATTCTTTGGATCTCAGAGCATGCTTCCTTCTCAGATTATAGTGTAATTCACTGTTACATTATTGGTGTTGGTACATCAGCACCATGTGGCTTTGAAAGAATGCCCATAAACAGACAAGGAATATATTTGAGTCATTGTATCTGAGAAAAGGGAATGGGTAAGAGAAGAGAAATCTTTTCATCTACCAGCTGGCATCCATAACTAAAGAGAGGTCACTACAGAAAACAGTGAGGGAGTTTGTAACAGGATTGCCACAACACACAACACACACACACACACACACACACACACACACACACACACTCTTACTTTAGTGTTTCTCTACACAATCCTTGACCACTTTAAGACACTTGAAATTGCAAATCCTACCTCCAGGTAAGAAGATCTATGCATTTACTGTGGGTATTTGAGGGAAATCAATTTAGTCTGTAGAATGTAATATCAATGCTTAATGCTTAGTTGTTTTTGAGAAATCAACAGCACTTTTAGGGTGGGTGTTTTGTTCTTAGTAAAACTCCCATGAATTCTTGATTTGAATTTTACACATGAATATTTTTCTTGGTCTCAGGGTCTCTGGCTTTTATGCATTACAAAAATATTCTATTTCCCAGTGTAGGGGAATGCCAGAGCCAGTAAGAGGAAGAGGGTGGGTTGGTGAGCAGGTGGAGGGTGGGGGAACAGAGATTTTTTTCAGAGGGGAAACCGGGAAAGGGGATATCATTTGAAATGTAAATAAAGAAAATATCTAATAAAAAATCCTGTGGCATTAGTCTTTGTCTCTTATATCTTCATCTTCTTTCTTCCAACTACAAAGCAACGAAACTAATTATAAACCAAATTGCGTATAGTTTCCCACTGAATCCTACTGACGCAAGTTTATAAATGGTAATAAGCGACCTTACAATGTTTCACCATGCACATTTTCCAATTGCTTTTTAGGGCAATGTATAGTTCATACATTTAATAAGCGAAAGCCCAAAGGTTTTCATAGTCACTAGTTGGTAGAATTGAATTTTAGTATCATTGATTGTAAGTTAATAAAATGGAAGACTTTTAAGGACTTGTGCATTAATGGACTTAATAAGTATTATATATACATATATATGTGTATATATATATACAGTAGTTATATAATTTTATGTTTAAATAATATAGATTTACTACTTATTACATTTATGTATTTATATATATACATCTACATATATACCATGTATAACTGTGTGTGTGTGTTTATTTTTCTTGTAGCAGTGCAAGATAAAGTTCTGGATAACAGAGGTCTTCTTAGACTAGGATTCCAGAATAATCAGGAAAATTATTAATTCATTATGTAAATCTTGTTTAGAGGATTATATTTAAACTTACTAGAGAAGGAGATAAGGTGCCTTTCCTGACTCTGAGACAATTGTCCAACTCAGTGTATGTAATAAAACTTCAGGATCCCATCAACACCCCCATCTATTCAGCTTTGATCTCACTTGGAATATTCAAGAGAAGTTATATGAATAATTGGGGACATTTGAAAGACATTTGAGATGACACAAGAAATAAATTTAGTATGAATAATGAAAGATTTTCCTTGAAGTGATAAGCTTAAAAGTCTTCCATTTCCAACCAAAGGCAGAGGAGTTTAAGATACTACAATGGGAGATAGTTTGAAGAAAGCAATCTCCAGACTGAAGATATATTTTCATGGAATGTCACCCATGTCACTTCAAAGAAATAAAATGTAGCAAAGAAAGGAAGACCTGAAGATCATAATCACAATTGATTTTAAAATGGGCCTTTGTTGTGTGATTACATAGATTGTTTTCAGTTACGAAAAGTCTCTGTTTATGAAGCTAAGTTGGCCACTTCATATATGCTGGTCAATAAGACATTAGTAAAATGCCTTGAGAAAAACCTCATGGTCACTTGTATGTCCAGACTCCCTGATTCTGGTCTGAGAATGCTAAGATTATCATATGAAAGAATCTAAGGCAACCAAACAGCATAAGAGAAGCCATTGAGAAAAACCAAAGCATATTGCTGACAGACAGACAGGTGTCAGACAGGCCACTGAGATTCTCTGCAAGGACCATTAACACCTTGTTTTTAACAATCTCCCAGTTTTTAACAGATACACTATAGTTATCAAGGGTCTGACTAGCAGGAAACTGTACAGAGCCCCATGGCTATGAAATGGTGACTGATATAGTGTTCTGAGTTCTATGGTAGTTGTATGGTTTGATACACATGACATGAAAACTGCATCAAATTTTGATTTTAGAGATCACATACCAGGACTGACAAAGTGGTACATTCAGCTCAATGCTGGGGATCAACTGGGTCTAGGAGACATCTTCTTTGTATTAGGCAATTGAAACAATAGCTGTCTATTATGGGAAATAAAAAAATCATTTGTTCTAAGCCAAATATGATTGACCATGGTTCAAAATTTGGGTTCAAATTAGCCTGAATGGTTCATTCTATCATGGAAAGAAGACGTAAGGCACAGAACAAAAATGGCTGTATGTAGATCAGCACATTTATCAAGTACAACCACTATGTTGATGGGCTGCCCTCAGCTGGAGAAATCTCTTACTTGGTTTACAGATGTTAAAACATTCTTATCTCTAGGGCTGCCAATGCTAGAGATCAATGAAGCACAATAACATGTTTCAAGAGCTTTATTTAAAGTCCACTGGGATGTTAAGCTAAGCACAAAGGGTGTTTCTAAGAAAGAATGAAATCAGCCATGATAATTTTGATTCTCAATTTGCTACATTTTATCACTCTGCAATCACCATGAACCCAGTTACTGTCCAATAGTCTACAAGAACTTGAAGATAGATGTGGCTTCTTCAGGGAATTTCAGCTCCAAAAAGAGAAAGTTGTAAAACTTGTAGCAAGTATGTGAGTTTTTGTGTTGTTGGAACACACAACTAAGAGTGACGACTTAAAAGGAAGAAAGATTTATTTAGATCATAGTTTTAGAAATGAAAGTGTACAGCTGGCTGTGCTGTTACTGTTCCTATGATGAGGCAGGACATAGAGAGAGCATTGGATGGAGAAGTGATGTTTATCTCATGGAGTTCAGAAAATAGAGATATGGAAAGTTGACTAGGACAAGTTCCTCAAGGATACATCCCCTGCTTAAAAGACACCATCCCCTCATATATTATCAAAAAAAATTCATATGTTATTAATCTAGGGTCTTCATGAGTCAGTCACTTTTCAAGGATTCTGGCCTGTAGAGGCCAGAAAACAACCTTTGGATCTGCTGGAACTGGAGGTACAAATGGGTATGAGCCACCATGTGGCCATGTGACTTCTGGAAACTTAAACCAGACCCTCTTGCAAAATGAGCCAGTGTTATCTCTGTTACCCTCTGTACCAATTCTTCTGACCTTGTATGAGATCATGTTGGAGGGATACTTTACAGGTGAACTGTGATGTACAGAGAGGGTTGAAATTTCTTATTTGCAGAAAATATTTCAGACTGACATTCCCTCTGACCTCTCTGACTATTAGCATTTTCATCTTTAAAATAGAATCAAAAGTCTTTTTTACATTGCCAGTTACTAAATTGTATGTTGTGAATGCTCAAATAAATGCCATGTATTTTCAGTTTGGAAGATTACAAACTTGTAAGAGAAGATTGACCAGGGAATTCACACTCTTACAGAGATCCAGGTTCTTGTTCACTTCAATGACAAATTTATAGGCAGAAATACAGTATTAAATATTTATTTAAAAGACAAAGCATGAAGTGCTCTAGAGTGGAGAGGAGGAACTTCTAGAGTCTACCTCAAGTGGAGGGATGGGGTACCATCCCACAGTCAAAATTCTAACCCAGAATTGTTCCTGTTTGAAGGAACTACAGGGACAAAAATAGAGAAGCGCCTGAGAGTAAGCATGTCTAGGGACAGGCCCAAATTGGGTTCCAGCTCAAGGTGAGTCCCTGAAGCCTGACACTGTTACTGATGCTATGGTATGGTTATAGACAGGAGCTTAGCATGGCTGTCCTCCAAGTGGCCCAACCAGCAGTTAAAAGAATATGCTGATAGTAGCACCAAACCACTGGACAGAGCCTAGGGACCCCTGTGGATAAACTGGGGAAAAGCTGAAAGAAGCTGAGGAGGAGAGTAGCCCCTTGGATTGACCAGCAGTCTCAACTGACTTTGACCCCAGAGATATCTCAGCCACTGAGCCACCAACTAGGCAGTGTATACCAGCTGATACAAGGCCCCTGACACATATATAGCAGAGGACTTCCTGGTCTGACCTCAGTGAGAGAATATGCACCTAACCCCCAAGAGACTTGAGGCCCAAGAAATAGCCAGGTCTGCTCAGGTGGCAGTGAAGAGGTAAGACCTCCTCTTGAAGTCCAGAGATGGCGGGAACATGGAGGAGGAGGTATAGGATGGGGAACAGTCGTGGGGGAGGGGGAGCAGGAGCAGTGCAGACTGGGAAGGGGGAGGAAGACTGGACTGCAAAAAAGGATTGAAGAATAAAAAAATAATAATAAAATAAAAAGACAACGCATGTGAGAAAACATAACCCTATCTAGTAGGAACAGCTTGATTGAGGATACACTGTGTGTAGTTAGAGATTTGAATAAGTAAGATCCAGTGGAGATCATTTAAGTAGCTCCATATTTTATCATCGTTAAGTTTCATAACAATTTGCATGATCTGAGCCCTCAGGCTCATTTATGTCATTGATTGGAAGCTACAGAGCATGCACACTGACCAAACTGTCTCTTAAGTTTGCCCTTCCTCTCAAAGGGACACCAGTAGAAGGCTATATGATAACTTGGTGGGTGTTTTAGGCATCTTCCTGTGGTTGTGGACTTTAAGGCTGGCAATAATTTCAACTGTATACAGGAAGCTGGGCTATCTTTCCTTACTGGTTGAAAGAAGCTGACAGTTTGTCTTATAGTATGTGACAGAAGAAATGGCAGGTAGAACATGTGTCCACTTATTGTTCGGGGTCACTGGCTCTCTGACTAATGATTCTTCTTCAGTGATGCTTTCTTGGGTAAGGATTTCACATCTACACTAGGAAATGTGTTCATGTGTGCTGCTTGTATCAAAGATCGCAATGATATCCCTGCTCTTTATTCATCTGTTCCTAAGGATTATTGTTTAAGAAGGACGACCATCTAGCATAACAGCACAAAGAAACTCTCCCTGAGTCTTGTTCTGATGCCTCCCTGCAGCAAGAGAATACGATATCAAATAGAGAAATAGAGAACATAAACTTATTTATAGTTTGGCCCCAAATTGAGGAGAAAGAAATTCACATCTTTCTCTATCTTGCCCACAGCAGTGTTACAATTTACCAAAGGGAAACCAAAATCCAGGGATTCTCTCCTTTGCTAGAAAATTACTCCTGACATCAGGGTTCTTCTGAAGAATTTTCCAAGAGCAACTCTAGGCACCCATGGTTGTTGATCAGCGTGGTCTGCTCAGTTCGATTCAAAACTACTGAGAAGGTTACAAGGCATACCTTTGGGTATACATATGTTTATGATGTCTGAGGACATTTCCAGAGAGGTTAAACAAGGGTTAATGATTTGCCCATGAAGTGGCCAGAACATCCAATCAACTATGGGAAAGATGGATAAAGAAGGGAAATAAATCACTGGGATGGTTTCCTTTCCCTTTCTCTGTTCCCTGACCTGCTGTGATGTGAATTTAGTTGCTCTTATACTCCTGTCTCACTGCAACGAACTGAGTCTTCTGGAATCATTAGCCAACAGATCTCTCCTACTTTACGTTGCCCAGGTCAGGTAAATTAGAACCAATGGAGGCATATAAAAACTTAAACAGATGGAATTTGATGCTTTAGTAGGCAGGCATGATCATCAGCACCAATCACACACTGAGCTATTGCTGGTGATTTGGAACTTCCACTGGGCGGGTAAGTAGTTAAAAACAGACACTAGAGTAGAATTAGCATGTTCAACCTCATAATTTCAAAATTACTTCTTACTAGTCACATAGATTCTATTGAATTTTATATTTAGGGATTGGTTTGACATTAATGAAAGGATAATCACCAATTGAACAAAAGAGCTGTGTTTGTGATGGGTAAATTGTAAAGTCTTATTTTAATACTAGAAATATGCAAATTTAAGTGAATAGGAAAGTAAATAAACCCTTAATTTCATGTTATGCATGTGTCTAAAAAATAAGAATGTCATGGGAAGGCCAGTAACATAACTGGGGCAGGTGGTTGCTTCAAGGTCTGACAGCCTGAGTTTGTAACCTAAAGACCAAATGCTGGTAGGAGAGAACTGACTTTTACTGGTCGTTTTTTGAAAACACATACACTAACAGTAAATTATCTTAAAACAAATAAACTTTAAAAACAGAAAAGATTATCATGGTATTTACTTTTTTATAAAAATTTTTATCTTATTGTTTTAAAGAGAAATGAGAGGTAATATCTTTTACTCTAAAACATGTGAAAGTTCTTTTAAAACTATGTTTACATAAATAACTGGAAATCATCAGAGCTCAAACTGAAGTAGATTTTGGCAATGAAACTGTTAAGCACTCCATGCCTGCTGTGTAGGCCCTAGTAACTCCAGCTTCCTTTATAACAACAGTACATACAGAGTACTAAAGATAAGGCCCTGGGACTAACATGTTTTTACAGTTTAAAGAGAGACTACATGTGCCAGTGACTTCCTGGGGTCACAGCCTGAGAAAACTCATACAATAGAATAAACTCTACAATGTTAATGTGACTTTCCTGTGAGATTGAATAGAATGAAAGTAAAAATGTAAGTTCATTTCTCATAGGCAAAAAACTTAAATTTTAGAAAGAATTTCATATTTTGTCCAAGAAAATCTTATGTGTAATTATCAGAACTTAGCAGTTGGAAAAACTGATAAAAATTTAATGTCACAAAGTATTACAATGTCTGACTTTTATTTAAAATAAATTATTAGAAGCATAATGGTAGGACAAAGAATGAGGTACATTTATTTATCATGCTTCCTCTTAACCAAAATTTTCAAAATCAACAAGAGAAACAAAACAAGTTACCCAATAGAAAAAATGGCCAAAAAAATATGAACAGCCATTGCATTAGAAAGAAAATTTTAATATCCAAGGAGTGGAAGTGGTAATAAATTTCTTTAGTATTATAGGGCATGAGAAAGGCAAGACACATTACCATAAGGGAGCTGCTGTATTCACTAGATATGAAATACATGTTTAACAAAAAATCTGATAATTCCAAGGTTTTGTAAGAATAGAAAAAAATGGAAAGTTTCAAGTACAAATGATGGGAGTCCGAAGTATAAATGTTGGAATATAACATTAATTATCTACAAAAGTTTATGATGGAAATATATGATGACCAGACTTCATTTATTATAAGAAATATATACCAGCATGGCGCATCAATATGTTTGTGAAAATTAAATTGTGTGTGTATGTGTATGTGTGTGTGTGTGTGTGTGTGTGTGTGTGTGTGTGCATAAGATTGAGCAAAAATCTGTGGAATACACTAAAAGGGAGTTATCTATTTCACAACAGTCAATGTTAGTAAGCAAGTCTTTATATATCAGCATCAAACTAAATATAAAGTGAGAGAAAGAAACCTATATTATGACTTCATGATGGTATCTGAAAAGCACATTGTTTGAAGCACTTAGAGGCAAAGAACTTACATCAAATTCTGAGGTTAGGTTTCCCTGGGGGAACTGAGCTGAAGATAGACAGGACAGGAAATGGAAATTGCATGTCTGATGGTTTTTTTGTTTGTTTGTTTGTTTGTTTGTTTATGTCTGGTGTTTTATTTCTTAAGTGTTAGTAGGACTTACGAATCTTTGTGATATCATCCTTTATAATAATATCCTCCTTATGTTCTTGAAAATGTACCAAGAACTTATTTATTTTTTCATCTAGATGGCCACCTCTAGTTTGCAGGCTGCTTATGCCTCCCCTTTTCATGGCATCCCAGTCCTACTGCTTTCTTACCTGCTTTAGACAGGGAGTTTTGGTAATGCCCCTATGCCAGCTATGTCTTACTCAAATTGGATTACTAGTATACTTGAAGGCTTGCCCCACTAGAAAATCCCAAAGGCAAATGCTCCTGTAAATCTCTGCGTTCAGAATCATGGCAAGCCAATCACATGCATGTCTGCGCTGTTCCGTTTCCACAGATAAATCTCAGGACCTGGGTATTTTACTATGCACACTAGAGAGTGTAAGACATTTGTGGATAGTTATATAGCTAATAAGGACAGCTCCAAAACCTGTCCCAGGTATGCTGCTTGTTGTTTTGGAGACAGAAGATGAATGCCAATTATTAAGAGATGCCTTTAGGCAAGTTATATAATCTTCAGTTTGGGGCTCTAAAATGATGACGCAATGAACAAACAGTCTTTATGTAACTCGTTTAAGAACTAAATGACATAATTCAACAAGTGGTGCCATATAAACTATAAAGGGTCTTGACAGTAAAAGATAATGACCATAAACAATTATGAGTTATTGTTGCATCATGTATTTGCTGCAGAATTATTAGTATTGCTGGTGTTAGTATTGTAGTTACAGAATATCTATGAAGAGAGTGATAACTAGGCTAAGGAATAGGAGCAGGAATTAAAATTTTTAAATGCAGTTTTGTTCCATCATTGAGAGCAGGTGTGTAATTCAGACAGGGACTGGGAGAAGAATTTAGTCCCAAAACTTAGCACTGTCCACTATGCTAAAGGGATCTACCCCAGAATGAGAATCAGACACTCTATGGAGGACTAGAGAGAATTGGATCCTTGGTATGCTCAGAAGCATTTGGACATCTTAAGTGGGTCATGTGCCACCCATTTGTGTGTCTGGTTGTAAAACAAAATTACTATTCCTTATTCTGCAGACACAGGCTCCACTGAGATTTTGGTGAAAACTCTTATTTTTGAAATCTATATAGGCATTGATCAATAGCCAGGTATACACTTCCAGAAGATTGTGTAAAGAAAATGTGACATCAGCCTCTTAGAGTCTGTCATTTTTCTGAAAGGAATTGTTCCAAGGTGTGGCTGTGCTTCTGAGAACCTTCCTTACCTTTTAATCACAACTATTGAGTCACATCTTTATCCATTGAGAATTCGGGTTGCATCACAACTGGCCGATGGATTCCTGAAACCTTTGAGAGGTAGCAGACTCTAGATAAGATGTATATGCATGGATTTTGTGGCATAGCCACAACATGACAAGGTATCTAATACTCACCTTTGACTTAAAATATGTGTGTTTTGGCTTCTTTTGATACATATGAATTGCCCCCACAACTATGTTTCAAGTAGACTAGTTATTCAATAAATAGGCATTCTATAAACAAAGGCATTGCAATCCTGAGAGGAACTCATAACTTAGATGGCTACTGAGAGACTAATGAGTAGATAATATATACAATGTAGATGCTCACCATACTGAGATCATTCATATCTCACATAGGAGAAAAACAGGGTAAGCTATTTCATTAGTCAATTAAAGAATTCTTTTGTTTTTAGAATTTTCTGTGCAGTGTTCACTTCAGTTAGCTTTTAGCAGTGAACTACCAGCTAAGGGCTGGTTTATTAATCTCTCTTTTGTATTTGTCTGTTAGTGACATTTGATTATCTATCTCTGATATAATTAATGAAAGCTGACACATGAATTATACCAGTTTTTATTTTACTACTTCTATTAGTGAAATAGAAATAGTGAATGCTAGCAGGTGCTTTTGGCAAGTCTTTACGGTTAAATTTATTTTCTAGGATGTATCAAATTAATAAAAACACAAGAATTTTTGAGAAACTTTAAAAAATAAATAAAAATATTAGCAATTTTGCCTTTTTAATAAAATGAATATGTGTTTTTCACTTCATAGTGACTATATCCCTGTGGATAAGAGAGAAGTAGAGAAAATAAACTGTAGCATACCATACTTCTAATATTTTGAAACTATTGAAGATTAATTGCCTCTCTGACAATCCTTTCCTTCCCCCTATCCTTTTGCTTTTCATATGACAACATATGTTGAGATTGTTTCCCAGATACAAAGTTTAAATATACAAATATATGATTACAAATTATTTATTATATAATTATATATATTTATAAGATCTTTTAATGACTATAACTCATTTAATATAATAAAAAGATATAAACTGAGCTTCAAATCTAGGTCTAATTTTATTAACAGAGAAAAATAGGAAACTTCAGGGTTTTAGATGGAAACATATTTTTGTGTATATGTGATTGTGTTTGTCTATATAATATATACATGTACCTGTATATATATATATATATATGATATATATATGCATGTGTCCATGTATGTGTCCATGTATGTGTATATATATATATATATATATATATATATATATATATATATATATGACACAGATAAGCACCTGGACATATATCCCTAGATAGATGATACATAAGATGAAATATAACTGAGTTCAGAAATTTCCAGTAACTCCCAAGCTCCAAAATAGTTTAGACAAACTCTGTCAACTGAACTTCAGGTAAGGTAAGAGAAGCAAGCAAGCTGACAGACTACACTGATTTCTCTTGTATTTCTCTACATGATTTGAGGTTCTATGAGCTGTGAATGATAGAACAGGAACACTTCTTCAACTTAATTAAACCCAAAAGGAAATATTCACTTTGGACAACTAAAAACTGAGAGCTATCAATGCCTCAGATTTATGTAAACCCAGAGGACTAAATCTCAGCAGCGGAAATGAATTCTTCTGCTTTGTTCCTCTTCCTACTGCGGTGACAACTTACTGGCCAAAAGCAATTGAAGGAGAAAGGGTTTAATTTAGCTTTTAATTTAAGACATAGTCTATTCTGGTGGGGATGTCAAGGCAGCAGGAGCTGGAAGCAGCTGCTCATACTAGCTCCACAACAGGAGACAGAATGCAGAATGTGTGCTGCTGTTCAGTCTTTTTCTCTGTGTATAGGATGCTAACCAGGGTATGATGTCACTCACAGTGGGCCGATCTCCACAGCTTAGTTAACATAGTCAAGATAATTCCCCTCAGGCACAGCTAGAGGCCCATCTCCTAGATTCTATCAAATTGATAACTAACAATAACCACATATTCTCGAACTCCTTTTCTTGAACTTACGTTTTGCTTTGCTTTGCTTTGCATGTGCCTTCCTGCTATAGTTCTATACATGCTGTGACTAGAAGCACCTGTTGTTATAATGGCAGTCACACTGGAAAAACCAACTATTTTAATAGCTTCGGGAACAAAGATGGAATGGTGATTTTAAAGTGCATGGCCCATTTGGAACTGTCTCCTAGTATTCCCAAGTTGCCCACATACAGCGCTGTAACTTCATTGACAACACATCTCTAGAGCACTTAATTTGTATCAGGCATTCTTACAAAGTTTTATGAGAGATATGTGGTTTTGATAGTCGAGTCTATTTGTGGGATAAATATATAGCACACACTGAAGTGTGAGAAGAACCAGGAGGAACTAGACATGAGCCATGCTGCAGATCAGTCAATGTGCAAACAGACATCCAAGTCTCAGTAGGTCAAGAACGCCTGACAGACATGCTGTACTCAAGCAGGATGACTGAACTTTATCACAGGATGGGCTTTTGTTTTCTTCTTGTGCTTGGGTATCTGCTCCCAGCGCTACAACTATTGGATCCCCCTGCTCCCATGTACTTATGGGCTCTGTGCACATCAATAAGGCATAGTTATGCCTAGAAGGCATATTTTTCATTCACCTGGGGAAATCAGTAGCTGTAACTTGATTTTCTCCCCAAAATGCTTCTCTGATGCATGAGAATTTGTTTTACATCTGATTCATTATTTATTTTCTATTAATGAGTCGTTTGATTATTTCCCTTGGTGAGCAGAATTTTCCAGCCCTTGAAGATGTGAATAATGCAAAGAACACTAATTATGAAATTTTTTTATCCAGCATACACATCCAGATGCAGAAAGGTTTCTACAAAGGGAAAATAGAAACTAAACATCTTAAATTGCCATTGTCTAGAAACTGTGATGGGAAAAATATGCTCTTGTTTAGTTTGAAAAATATTCATGAATCTGGAGACAATTTTTAAAGGAACAAATCATGTATTCCATGCTAAAACTACAAATCAAAAAGTGAGTGTTAGAGCCTTGCAGTGGTCACAACATTCCTCAGTGGGGGAGCTCAAAAGGAAACTCTCTTTTTCTGCATTGTTTTTCATATTCAAAACAAAATTATTTCAGTGCTGATAGCTATGAAATTTATGAATTCATGAACTAAATTTCAATATGGCTCCAGAAAATACTATTTTATTACAGCAAATAAGATTTTAAACTTTTTAAAAATCTATATTCCCAATGTAAACCATCAAATCAACCAACAAAGATACTTTAAACCCAAAGCTGTGCAAAAATGATTTTATTACATTAAAACAGAAATTAAAGTTAAGAAGTTAATGAAAAGAGGACTAATGATACCATTTGTAGTACTTTGGATCTTTGTATATGAATGGTTTCATATGTTTCTTATTTAGATGAAGTTTTAATATTGAATTGGACCCAATGGATTCTCATTAATGTAATGTAATATGGTAATATGTAATGTAATGTAATATAATATGGTAACAATTAGTATCTGTTCTGATAAGACCCAAGGCTTCTAGTCCAAGAATGTGAGATATCTCGACATAAATTATTACATATAATTTCATGTCAGAAATCCACATATTTTGGATGTATATCTTAATTAGATTTTTGGAGGGAGAATTTCTTCCTCAGATGAGGTGTAAGTGAACCAGGAGAAGACACATTAAAGTGGGTTAGGAATAACCTGTATCAGATTCTTTTGTTAGGTCAAAAGAAAATCTGAGAGACCTCAACATCTAACTACTAAGTCTTGGCATGAATACCATTAGACAGTAGAAAAAAATGAGGCATGAATCATTTTTTCTCAACATCAGGTAGTTAGCAGGAATAAAGAATAATGGCCCCACACTGAGCAAACCAAACAGAATGACTATTGATGCAAAGATATAAAAATGGATCTGTAGTTACTAAGATCGAGATTTGACAAGATAGCAATCTTTACATCCAAATCTTGTCATAATCCCCATGGAAGCCACTCTGTATATCAATATTCAGGTTGTATCATGAGAAACATAATCAGAAATCTCCAGAGATGAGAGCTGTGTTCTCTTATATAAACCAGGATTAAGTTGCAATCACCCATTGTTGTGTCTGATACTAGTTTTAAGGGTCATTGTTCAAAACAATCCATATGAATGCTAATTTCTATGTCCATCTAGCTATGAATATTGTCAAGGAATTACTATAGACAAATATGTCTGGAGATATATTTCAGGGGTGGTGTGCTTGTCTAGAATATGTAAGTCTAATGCCTTGGCTTCAATACCAAATACCAAAGCTATAACAACAAAAAAAAGAAAATTGCATGGAGCATGAATTTGCTTTGCTAAGTAAGACACTTGAGGACTATTATGCTAGCACTCTGGAGGTGGGTGCAAGAAGATCAGTTCAAGGTCATTCCCTGTTACACGATGAGTTAGCAAAAATCTCTAAGCCTGCATGTGCTAACAAAGAATATGTTCCCTAAAAATTACTGTAGTCAGGCTCTGGGGGTTACTGTAGTTCCCACTGCTGTTTAATTTGTAACCTGGAAAACCTGGCATTTTGAAATTGCTAAATTGAGTAATCTGTATGACCACAGAAAAGACCCCAAACTTTTAATGTGTTATTTCTTATCTGTTATATTAAAATCATCTTAGAGTTATTCTTAGAATTAATAAAATAATGTGAGGCAAATGGCAAGTAAAATGTCAAATCTATATTTTACAATTTAGATACAATATTGACAATATTCTCAGAAATTGTATGATCCTTTTCAAAAATATCTTCTTGGCTTCCTTCAACACTAATAGATCA
>NW_022196905.1:34179396-34192097 GCF_008632895.1 Mastomys coucha | reverse complement strand
AAAAAAAAGAGAAGAAGAAGAAGAAGAAAAGAGAAAAAAGAAAAAGGAAAGTATGACTATTGACAAAGTCCTTGGACAGATTGCATAGTTTGGAGTCACAGAAAAATTCATAAAATAGCTCACAATGAGTCTCAGGAGCCTGGCCGTTGAACATATGTGTAGCTATAGTCAAGTTCACTTATTTTTCATGCAAAAAGAATGGATCTATGAATCCAGTGAAGTTTCTGTTTGGAAACTGTTTTGAGCAACATAATGATCTGTGTTCCTTTTTTTTTTTTTTTTTTAAGTGCAACTTTTAAAAAGATGGAAGAACTGTTCTAAACTGGAGCTATGATAACTTAGACTCTTATGGGGTTGGTATTTACAAAGAGATTATGTATATGGAGGGCTTCCCCTGTGCCCTACAATTCAATCTAACAGCTACTGTCTCTAGAAAGTCTTACACTGTATAAAAGCTCATGCAGAAAGGCTCTACTTTGGCCTTTTAGTCACTTACTAGGCTGGGGAATCCTATGGTACAAATACTGCATACAGCTGGGACAGTGACTTAGGATTCAGGTTTGGGTCTCTCTGGTGAAGCTTTCCAATGTTAAAAATAATAAATTCAGGCAGAGATGAGTGTGTTCTCTAAGATCTCCATTAACTGGCACTGGGCCTGTCCTTTGGTCCCAAGAGTCCTTATGGTATACCAAGAGCTTCCTATTTCCTTGTGGAGGTCTGTAGTGCCTCAAGAATATGCAGCTTGGAAACCCACACCACCAATCCCCTTACAATTTGATGAGTCTGGAGTCTGCAAAGAGGACTGTAGGGGACCCAAGAACTACCAGCTTAGAACATTCCCCCACCATTACCTTGCCAGTGAGGTCAACCTGACCTTTCATTGTCTAGCCCATGACTCCCCCTGCCTTCTGGAAAAGTCATGCCATCATCAGGATCATCCAGCCAACACCAGAGAAAACAATATACCTAAAGGATATTGTAAGAAAAAAAGTCAACAAGAGCCAGAGCCATATGGTACAACCAGAGTCCAGCAATAACAAGCCATGCATATTCCCTAACACCTGAAGCACAAGATGATCTTAAATTCACTCTTATGAAGATAATAGAGGTCTTTAAAGGAGAAATGAATAAATCCCTTAAGGAAATACAGGAATATACAGCCAGCCAGGTAGAGGCATTAAAATTGGAAACAATAATAGGTAGATGACAGATAGATAGATAGATAGATAGATAGATAGATAGATAGAGGAAAATATAATCAGATAGCTGAAAGATATTAATAAAACTGCCCAAGACCTGAAATGTAAATAGAAGCAATAAAGAAAACACAAATTGAGTCAATTCGGACATGGAAAATCTAGGAAAAAGAATAGGAACTTCAGACATAAGTATCTTCAGTAGAATTCAAAAGATGGAAAAGAGAATCTTAGGCATAGAAGATACAAGTTCATGCCACAACGTGTCCAGGCAATTTGAGACAATATGAAATAACCAAACCTAAGAATAATAGGAATAGAAGGAGAAGATTAGCAGCTCAAAGGCCCAGAAAACATCTTCAACAAAATCATAGAAGAAAATTCCTCTAACCTAAAGAAATAGATGCCTAAAAACACACAAGAATCGTATAGAACATCAAACAGATTGAACCAGAAAAGAAAATTCTCCCACCACATAATAATCAAACCACTAAATATATAGAACAAAGAAAGAATATTAAAAGATGCAAGGGAAAAATGCCAAGTAATATATGAAGACAGACCTATCAGAATTATACTTGACTTTTCAACAGAGAATTTCAAAGCCAGAAGCCCAGGACAGATGTTTTGCAGACCATAAGAGAACACAGATATCAGCCCAGGCTATTATCCTCAACAAAATTTTCAATCACAATAGATGGAGAAACCAAGCTATTTCATGACAATATCAAATTTAAACAGCATCTTTCCATTACCAACCCCTACAAAGGATACTACAAGGGAAACTCCAAATAAATGAGACTAATTACACTCAAGAAAATACAAGAAAAATAATTTTACAATTAAAACCAATAGAAGAAACACACACACACAACACACACACACACACACACACACACACACACTACCACCAACATCAATATAATGGGAATTAACAACCATTGATCACTAATATCCCTCAACATCAATGGACTCAATTCACAAATTAACAAACATATGTTAACAGAATGGATGCATAAACAGAATCCATTATTCTGCTATATAGAAGAATTATATTTCAGCAACAAAGAAAGATATTCTGTAAGAGTAAAGGGCTGGCAAAAGGTTTTCTAAGCAAACAGACCCAAGGAAAAAGCTGGAATAGACATTCTGATATTTAATAAAAGAGTCTTTCAACTAAAATTATTCAAAAGAAATGGGGAAGGACACTTCATGCACATAAATAGAAAAATCCATCAAGATGACTTTTCAATTCCAAGTATCTATGCCCCAAATCCAAAGACAGATGCTAAATGTTTAGTAAAAGAAACATTACTAAAGCTTAAATCACACATTAAGCCCCACACAATAATAATTAGAGACTTCAACACCCCACTCCCACCAAATTTACAGGTCATTGAGACAGAAACTAAACAGAGAAATAATGAAATTAACAGGTTATCATTCAAATGGGTCTAATGAATATCTATAGAACATTTCGCCCAAACACAAAAGAATATACCTTCTTCTCAGTACCTCATGGAACCTTCTCCAAAATTGGCCATATATAACAAAGCAAGGCCCAAAAGATACACGATGATTGAAATAACCCCTTGCATCCTGTCATATTACCATGGTTTAAAGCTGGACTTCAACAACAACAAAAACAAAAGAAAGTCTACCTACTCGTGGAAATTGAACAACACTCTACTCGGTGAGCATTAGATCAGGGAAGAAATTAAAGACTGTAGAATATAATGAACATAAGGGCACAATATACCCAAACTATAGGACAAAATGAAACATGTGCTAAGAGGAAAAGTTTATATGATTAAGTGCCTTCATAAAAAAAATTGGAGAATTCTGATACTAATGGATTAAAAGTACACCTGAAAGGAGGAGGAAAAGGAGGAGGAGGAGCAGGAGAAGGAGGAAGAGGAGGAGAAGGAGGAGGAGGAGGAGGAAGAGAAGAAGGAGGAGGAGAAAACATACCCAAGAGGAATAGACAGCAGAAAATAATAAAAATAATAAAACTCAGGACTGAAATCAATCAATCAGAAACAAAGGAAACAATACAAACAAGCAGTGAAATCAAGAGCTGGTTCTTTGAAAAAAAATCAACAAGATAGACAACCCCTAAGCCAAACTGATTAAAAGGAACAGAGACAGTATCCAAATTAACAAAATAAGAAATGAAAATGGAAACTTAACAATAAACACTGAGGAAATTAAAATAATCAGTAGATGTTATTTCAAAAGCCTATAGTCCACAAAATTGGAAAATCTAAATGAAATACATGATTTCCTAGACAGATACCAATTGCAAAGATCAGGTAAACTAAATAGTTCTACAACCACTAAGGAAATAGAAGCAGTCATTAAATTCTGGAAATCAATTTAGTGCCTTAAGACCCAGCTATACCACTCCTGAGCATATACATAAAAGATCCTCTACCATACCACAAGAAAACATGCTTTACTGTGTTCATAGCAGCTCTATTCATAATAGACAGGAACTGGAAATAACCTAGATATCCCTCAACTGAAGAATGGATTTTAAAATGTGCTTCATTTATACAATGGAATACTTTTCAGCTATTAAAAGTGAAGGCATTATGAATTTTGTAGGCAACTTGAAAAGATCATCTGGAGTGAGGTAACCCAGACTTAAAAATACATGTGCATAGTATATACTCGGTTATATATAGATATTAGTCATAAAGTACAGGGTAACCATGCTGTAATCAACAGACACAAAGAAGTCAAATAGCAGAGGGCTCAAGGGAGAATGGTTTAATCTTTCCCAGAAGGGGAAACAAAAGGAATACTGGATGTAGGAGGGAGGGAACTGGATTGGAGAGGAGATTCAGAGGGTAAAAGGATGTGGGGCAGCAATGTAAGATGTAGGGAGAGAGAATGGAAATCAGCAATGGACCTTGGGGCAGAGGGAAAACGCTAAGACTTACCAGAGACCTGGGATGGAGGAAGGCCCCTTGGGTCCTATGGAGGCAACTCTAGCTGAGACTGCTAGCAGTTGGGGAATGTGGATCGAAATGACAAATTACTGTAGCCAGGATTGACTTCCAGTGGAGGCATAAGAACAGTAGCACACCCATAGAATCTTCAACCCAAAATGTGTCTTGCCTACAAGATGTGCAGGGACAAAGACAGAGAAGAGACCGAGAATAGCCAACCAATGACTGCCCCTAATTGAGACCTCACCCATGGGCAAGCCCCCATCCCTGGCACTATTAATGAAACTACTGCTATGCTTGCAGACAAGATTCTTGCATATTTGTCTTCTGAGAGTCTCCTCCACCCAGCAGCCAATAGAAAGAGATGCAGAGACCCACAGTCAAACAGTAGATGGAGCTGTGGAATCTTATGGATGAGTTGAGGGAAGGATTGATGGATCTGAAAAGGACAGGTTCTCCACCAGAAGACCAACAGAGTAAACTAACCTGGACCCTTGAGGGCACTGAGAGACAGAAGCATCAACCAAAGAGCATGCACTCCCTGGACCTAGAGCCTGTGTGCATGTGTAACACATATGTAGCTTTGTCTTCATGTAGGTCCCCCCAAAACTGCATCAGGGGCTGTCCCTGAATCTCTTGCCAGACAGCATGTCTGCTTGTGTATCCCATTCCCCTTATTGGGCCTACTTGTCTGGCTTCAGTGGGAGAGGATACACCTAGAACTGCAGTGACTTGATGTGCATGGGAGGGGGAAAGGGTGGTACAGTGTGTGAGGGACTGCAGAGGGAGAAAGAGGGGAAGGATCTCTGTGGGGAGTACTGGGAGAAGAAGGGAGCTGATATTGGAATGTAAAGTGAATAAATAAATAAACTAAAAAAATAATAGATTCACTATTTTTTTTTCTCCCCTGCTTGCTAGGTTTTATATTCTGGACAGTTATGTAACTTCTGGGGAACCCAGTGCCCTCACCTTTTTAACGGGAATTGTTATATTCCTAATATATTTGCCACACTGAAAGGTAATCTTAAATAGATTCTAAATCAAAAGGTTTAAGATACAAAATTATTGTCTGCTCAGCTTGACACATTCATTCCAAATCCAAATATCACTTAATGGAGTTACAAATATCTATGTTCTTTTATTTATTATAATTTCCCTTTTTAATGTGTTGCTAGTGTTGTAACAGATAATTCATAAAAAACCATATTGCTATATAATTTCACAAATGTCTATGAAATAATTATGAATTTTCACTTACTTGTGAAACTTTAGACTACAGTAGCCATCCCTACCCCCACTTTCATCCTCTCTATTGATTCTTTCTCCTTAGAGTTACACGATCAGTTCCTTTTCCTTTGCCTTATAGTTTTAACATGCATATGAACCTCTACAATATAAAATATGGAGTTTTGTAACTTCTTAACAGTGAAATAAACTAACATTTTTCTTTCCTCTTTTTATGTTTCCTGAAACAGAATTCTGCAAGATTTGTGTTTTTAAATTATTTTTGGTTTGTTCTATATCATTCCACTAAATAAATTCACCATGTGTGTATGTGTATGTGTGTATGTATGTATGTATGTATACATGTATGTATGTATGTATAAAATCTTTAGCTCCTGGGAAAGCTCTCCTAACCCTTTCCTTTATAAAAATATCTATGACTGTAGACAAAGCCATTGGAGAGATTACATAGTTTAGGGGTTACAGACAATTTCATGAAATAGCTCACAATAAATCTCAGTAGCCTGACCTTAGCTCCTCTGAACACATGCCTAGCCATAGTCATAGCTGCTTCTTTTTCACACAAAAGAATGGATCTATTCACCACTTGAAGTCTCTCTCTCTGTCTCTCTTTGTCTCTCTGTCTCTGTCTGTCTGTCTCTCTCTCTCTCTCTCTCTCTCTCTCTGTGTGTGTGTGTGTGTGTGTGTGTGTGTGTGTGTATTAGAAGTGTAAACAGAACAACAGACAACTATAGGAGAATATACAGTTCTAATCTGATCATAATCCATATAGAAATTCCTGTATATGTGTTTTTGATTATCAGTGACTTGGCCTGAGTTTTACTAAAATGTTGGTTAAGATAGCAGCTAGGATGTAGGTGGGTTCCTTGAGAATGATCCAGAGAAAGTGACAGGAAAAGTGGAGCCATGCTGGTAAAGAAGGAAAGAAACCCACCAGCATTGCTCCTGCTGTGGGTAAGATGAATTACCTTTTATGCATTTAAGTGGTCATGATTCCTTTATGAAATAAATCAGTTCCTTTGCTAGTGCTGAATAATATTTGAATATTTAACTTAAGAAATTTACCAATGATATACTCTACACTTGTTATAAAATTTCGCATTTATCATGTGCATATTACTGCACATGTTGCATGCACATTTTATGTTTGTGTGTATATAGGAAATATATCTTGGGAATATGCATAAATATAACTTACTGATACATAAGTCAATTTTACATCTTTGTTTTTGTATATGATCTTACGTTTCTCAGAGTTTACTGAATTGCACATGATTGTAGAGTTACTGAATTTTTGATGTCCAACTGTGTAAAGGTTTGACTGGAGATATTTAGTCCGTGAACAATTCACAAGAATATTTTTCTAGGCTTGAACTTTTCAGTATGAGAGAAATATTGTTGCTTGATCATTAATATGTCTTTGGTGGATAAAAGCAGATCCTAGCACTCGGATGGATGACAGATAGTTATAATTCTGAGATACGTGTCTACTCTTCTTTAATTTCAGGTTTACTCACCCATTTCTTCTCTTGTTCTTTAAGCAGATTTAACTTAGAGTGACCGGCTGATGCCCTTCGTAGTTCCTCACTTTGGGTTCTTGTGTTGCAACACAGTCAACAGAACTTGACTTGTTTTGCCTACTTCTAGCTTTGTGGAGCCTCTAGCATAGGCTTTGTATCTACTTGGTTAAGTTTGTTCCTGCTGTGTTCCCAGATACTGATGGGAAATCTGCAGATGGTGATGGTAGTCCTCTGCCTTATTCATCTCACTTCATGGGAAATAGACCTCAGACAATTAAGCCATACCAAACAGTATCCTGTGCAATCCTGGACTTCGGTTCTATGCATACTCTACACCAAACCTTGGAATGGAAATTCCTTTTCCTGGGTGTTAAAAGGAAAGACACAACCTAAATGCAGAGCTCAGCACACTTTATCCCATTTTTCTTTAGTTGATCCTGAGCATTCATTAGTAACTTGTCAGCTTACAGCTGAGTGCAAGAAGATTATGAAATATTTTATTCAGCTTTATTAGTTGTGTGGGTGGCAGATATGTCTAAATAGCAAGGAATGCCTACATTTTAACTTCCTTCATTACTGTGTTTTATTTTAGTTGGGCTTATGTTCAGGAACATGTGTGGCACTGTCACAACACTGTAAGAAATAATATGTGAGTCAAGAATCATTATATGTACATAAACAATTGCACATGAGATGTGTGTGCATGCACACATGCATTCACATATGTGCACATGTTTCCACTCCAACAATTTTATGTACGTTTCTGTAGTTTCATTACTGAAATGTAAACATCCCTGCTTTGCATGCACACAATTATTCTTGGTATTAGAGAATGATGCAGGTATCACCCTGTTCTGCCTGATAAATCAGTCACTATGACCATTCACACCCATGAAGGGCCATCTTCCAGTAAATATATATTAATTTTATATGCTCAGTGAATATATTGTGTAGCAAATTACTCACCTATTTTCCACATATATACAATGAAACAAACATATTACATTTTATGTTTTCTCTACCAACAGGAAATGCAAGTCAATAAATACATTAGTGTAGATGAAGAAACCTCACAGAGCCCCACCCCTAAATGAAGAGCTACAGGCAATCAATAGTTATGAAGATTGAGAGAATTTGTTTCCTCCAAGAGTGAAACCTCTAATAGGTTATTCAATTCTAAGTAGCCAGCCAGCCATAAAAACATGTATGAACAATATTAAATGTACCAAGTAAGATATACATGCATGCATGGATACATACATACATATGTATATACAAACATACACACATACATATATGTACATCTATATGTATATATGTGTATGTATGTAGTTATAGAAGAAAAGGTTACTGAATTAGAGAGAGAAAGTAAATGAGGAAGTAAATGGGGGAAAGAAACAGTCTGAGGGAAGAATAATGGAAATAATATAAATAAAGTATTGATGAATGAAATTATTAAATATAAATTAAGAAAGCAAAGTTAAACTAAAAAATAAAATCTTCAATAGTCTTGTACAATTTGAAAATGACATTTTTTTTTAGAAGATTGATAGGGATATCATATGTCTCTGTATGAAACCCTGGTTATTATCAGATGCAGTTTCAAATCTGGTTTTCTTTCAATAGTTCACACTATTGAGAATTACCAAAGCCATCATGTTAACTTGTAGCACATAGCTCTTTAGAACAGATGTGAAGTTATACAAAGCCTACCAGTACAGTGAGTGTGATGATGCTTCTCACCTAATTTCTGCTCTGTCTTTCCTCTTTTTAACTTTTAAGAATATCTGAAACACAAATGTGAGGATTCATATTTAAAATGAATTCAGCCAATCACTCAGTGAGTTAAGATGGTAGCGATGTAGTAATTATATCTTTATTCCTATTATCATCTATACAGAGTCTAAGTCAGATTTTTGGGATTGCCTCAACTACTACTTCCAAATTGATTCTCATTGTGCCCTTGTGAGTGTCCTCTCCTCCCTAACTAGGTAATATAAATGGTGTCTCCTTTATAAGAAGAGGTAAAGTGGACTGGTCACATGGCACATTTTAACTCAACCATTCTGGCCATAAACACTAAAATTGTACAACAACCCTTTGAAAAGTTCTTCGATAAAGTTTAAGTTTTTTGGTTTTATTTCTTATATTTTTTGGTAATAATATAATTATATCATTTACCCTTTACTTTTCTTACCCTCCCCTACACTCCAATATAACCCTCCTTGATTTTCTTCAAACATGTGACTTCTTTTTTCATTGTTTTTTAACAAACACTCATACACACAGACACACACACACACACACACATACACTCACTCACTCACCACTTCTAAAGGTATAAATACAACCTGCTTAAACTATATAATGCTACTTGTATATACATATGTGCTACGCACACTCGTCTACTCCAGTCACATCCAAAATATCGGGGATAAAATCCTGATAAAGGATAAGAGGCAATAAGACTTCAAAAGGAGTTCTGTGCCTCCTGGATTTCAGACTAGTCGCTGGTATCCCCTAACTCAGACGTGTTCCAGATCAGTCTTTCCAATCGTCAACACGGCCTCATAATTAGGCATAAAGGTACCCCAAGAAATGATTCGTAAATAGTTAAGATTGGGCGTTTGTCTCCTGGCCGACACAATGTTTCTAACCTATCTCGGTTTATCACCTAGCTTCCCATAGTGTAATCTCTCTCTAGGATACTGCCTTCCCAGAGCTAGCAATAGAGGTCGAGTATATCCTTTAGGGCAATAGATAGTTTATGGTCTTACATACTAGAGAGTAATCGAAGGGCTTCCACTCAAGGACATTAGCTAGAAGTGTTAGGTCAGGTCGGAACTCCCCACTGCCTGCCCTGGGCTAGAATCAGAGAATTAACAGGAAACGCTAGATTGAAATCTCCTGGTCATTGCTTCCAGCAGAATCAGAGAATTAGCCTAGGAATATCAAAATACCTTAACAGGGAGGGCTCCACTCCTCTTCCTCCTGGTTCACACCTAGCTACCAGACCCTGCTGTAACCCCCATCTGCTTATGTGACTCTTGACATCAGCCCTGCTTGCTGTATGCTACTTAAGCCTGCTTTTCACTAGCACGAGGACTGGGAGAAGAAGAAAGACTTGAACTAGGACAAGGAGAAAGACTAGCACTTGGACTCGCAGAAGGACTAGCACTAGAACTTAGATGGGCTAGGACTCAGATTCATGCATCTGCATTCCCCCGGGCCCAGAGCACTTGGGCCCCGGGGGATACAGCACCAGTTCAGAGGAGATAGCTGCTGCTTTAGACCCAGTATGTTTCAGACAGCCTCAGATGTACCTCAACTATTAAGCTGCCAGATTTACCATCTCTCTTTTGCAATGACTGTAAAAGTCTGATGCCATTTCTAAGAAATACATTTAGATCTTATACTTCATGTGTCGTCTCTGCCATCATTTCATTGCCTACGCCTTGTCGACCTGACTAGGACCACGTTTCTCCCGCGGGTTGTGGGAGGCCCAGATCAGCCGGCCAGCAGCACATATGTTTTTCAGAGATTCCCAGGGGCCCCTGAGCTCAAAGTTTGTTGTTTGAAAGAAGCATTCTGTCAGCCATGTTTTGACAGTTTGATCCTCAACTCCTGTACAGCACTCTGTAA
Source organism: Mastomys coucha (assembly GCF_008632895.1). Lineage (NCBI taxonomy): Eukaryota > Metazoa > Chordata > Mammalia > Rodentia > Muridae > Mastomys > Mastomys coucha. The sequence goes on along the minus strand of NW_022196905.1, from coordinate 34,181,540 downwards.
TCTATCATGTCAATACAGGCAGTATCTTGCAGGACTTGTGAGAAGCACTGAATGTGGAGGCTAACCAAACCTAACCATACTCTGATGTGAATCAATCTACCTGCTAGGTGAGCTATCTTGACAAAAGCTATATACTTCATTAGTATTCTACTTTCTATACTGAACATGTGATATTGTCTGTCTAATCATCTCTGACTGCAAACGAAAAATTATTGCCAACTGTCAGCAGATGGAAGCCAATTGAGAACCAAGGGAATAGTACCTTGCTTCTTTCTAGTAAGTGGTGGGTTTTTGGTTTTATTGTTATTATTATTATTATTATTATTATTATTATTATTATTAATTTATTTATTTTTATAACATCCTTGATCTGCATGCAGTATGGAAGGGGGCAATGGAGTTACCTCTAAGCCCCTCCCATCCTTCTTTGAGAAACCACTGTAAAACAATTATGTCTAACACATCATTATCTCATACATGGGCCATAGCAAAGCCCCTTTATTTCCATACTTGCTCCTAGCATGGCTTTACCCTGTAAGATGTTGCGACAGACTTCTCAAAATGCTTCTAAGGTATCCATGTTTAAATCTACAGAAAGGCTACTGGTTACACACTTAGCTTGATATTTGAAATCCTTCCTGATTTCCAAGGCCTTTGACAAAGGCCATCACAGCTCTTTTCCCACTTATGTCTCAATACCTTAGCTTTTACTCCAGAATGAAGCCTGGCTGGCTTGCTCCCTGCTTCTCACTTTAGTATGCTCTTCTTCAGGTCACAGGACATCTTAGTAGACTCAGCTCTCTTCTGACTTTGCTCTCATAATTCTTTCCTTGATGGTTTCTCTTGAATATGGATGTTTCAGGTCATGAGAAGCTGTCACCAGGTGTCCTTTTACTGTGCCTGGTCCCAGGTACTTGGTGGCATTGCCCTCTCTCTCTCTCTCTCTCTCTCTCTCTCTCTCTCTCTCTCTCTCTTTGTGTGTGTGTGTGTGTGTGTCTCAACTTAGGCTTCATCACCTGAACCTCTCAATTTCAGTATAGGATCTATATTCCAATAACCTACCAGGTAGGTTCAGTGCTGCAATCTTGACTCCTTACAAAAATTATTAAAATCTCTTTATAAACATTTTTAAAGCAAGGGGCTGTAGATAACCTACTTCTTAAGAAGCTCTCTTCCAAGATTACTAACTGATGTTCTAACAGCTCCAGTATGCCCAATAACTTCCTTTGGGATATTTGTTTTACTTAAGGATGAATATCTCTGTGTGGCATAATCACATAAACCATCCTTCACATACAATCCAACAGCATCTTGCAGAAGCTCCTGAAATACACTTGAACTGTGTCTTTGTCTATGACTTACCTACAGATACTCTTAATGTGTGATTACCAAATGCATGGCAAAGCTTTTGTGCATTTCAATCTTTCTTCCACTATTAATATTCAGTCAAGACAGACCTTCTCATCTCTCTATTCACCCATCATACACCATGCCTGAGATCTAGTAGCTAGAAAATGAAAACATGTTAAGTGAAAAGTTGAATGGCAAAGCAAGTCTCTTTAACATAAGCCGAAGAGTTAGACATATGGGGGAGTAGCCAAAAAGAAACAGAGACTTTGAACATTCCATTTGATGTCTTCCTTGATGGGCCTTCATTTTATCAGGGTCTGCTCTACTCTAAGTATGAATGACAGGTAGAAATGAAAGAAAATTTGTAGTGTACTATACATCCAACATACTTTCATAGTTTCTTTAAGAGAGCTCCATGATGAAGTTAGATGTAACTCATAGGTATAAGAGAACAAATAAACAAACAAGAAAAAAAACACAGAATCTATTATTTAAGAATAAGCAGAAACCACAGGAAGGAATAGAAAGTGCAAGAATGTGAAACCTGGGATTTCTGTGTAAGACAAGTTTTGCGGTAAATCTCCAACCCAACTATGCCCCAGCAATGAAAACACAACTCAATATGAATACAAGCTGTGCACCTAGATTGGGCAGATTGGCCACTACACTACCATCCTCCCCATCTGTGAGACCCCTTATAACTTGCAGTTTCTCCACCACATGCTTCTACTCCACTTTCCTTCCACCTCCTCCTCCTCTGTCTCTGTCTCCTGTTTCTCTCTCTCTCTCTCTCT
>NW_022196905.1:34178841-34179386 GCF_008632895.1 Mastomys coucha | reverse complement strand
CTCTCTCTCTCTCTCTCTCTCTCTCTCTCTCTCTCTCTCTCTCTCTCTTCTCTCCTTTTCTCCTGAAACCTTCACCTCCACCTTTCCCTCTTTATCTACAATCACCAGTTCTAGCCTTTATTTTACAAATTAAGGTGGGAAAAAGGTTTAGAGGAAATCATCTGAGTGCTGACTCATTCCTTGTTCCCAGCCCCTCACAAGAACAGGAAATTAGTATCAAATTACAAATAGCCCCAGAACTATCCGCAACACTTCTTCCTTTCTGTGCAATTAAAAGACTTTTATCTCTGATAATAAATTGAACACAACTATTACCCTAAAGTACAAGATAGACTTAACACCTAGTCCATCATCTTTGTCAATTAAATAGAACCTATGTCATCTATCCTAAAAGACTTATAATTCTACACCTGACTCATTTCCTAGGTCTAGATTGAATGCCAACTGAAAAACATCCTCTCAAATCTATTATCATCTTTCTCTGTGGGAAGCCCTGCTGTGCTCTCGGAGATTCTCAAACCGAAACTACAAGTTGACAGCTAGTC
>NW_022196905.1:34156061-34171060 GCF_008632895.1 Mastomys coucha | reverse complement strand
GGTCCCTCACATTCCCGGTTCGTGGAAACCCACGCTAGTAGGAAGCTGCTGGTCGGCATCCTACATTTCTCAATGCTAATCAATTGGATTTGGCTATGAGACTGCCAGTCTTCAACCACATCCAAAATCCAAGAACAGCTGATATTAACTGAAAATATAAAGGAACCCTAACACAGCTTCTAAAACTTAGCCAATTAATAGAGACTGCTGATCACCTGGACAGCCCCTTACTTCAACAGGTTGGAGCATCGGTCTTCATCCTACTGGACTGGGTCATCTCCCAGACTTAGAGAAACAGGAATATTAAAGACTACCTAATCTGTCTAGGCAGAATCATGCTGTCCTAACCTGTAATTGTGTCCTTTCTTTGGACAGTATTATGTCTATAGATGAAATGAGGCAATTCTTGCCTAGTAGTTGTTTTGCCACAACTGGAGTAACTCAAAAATGCTTAGTTTCTTCTTTGAATCCAAGGAAGGGAAAGCTGTCAGGAGCAGATTAGTCTCAACAACAAGTGAATAAATAATGTTAAATATCACATTCTATGGACTTCTGACGGTCTTTGAAAACCAACTCTCAGCTAATTCTAATTAAAACAACTAAAAACACCCTAACAATAAACTCAGAGCCATGGGTTTCCTATTTGGCCCTAAACTCACAGGCTTAAACATATCAGATCTGTTTATAATAACAGCAATAGAAGGACTGGGTCTAAGCCCTGAACTTCAAATTTTTTAGTATAAAAAGAAGAATTTTATACCAATGAAAACCTTTGATTTTTCATCAAATTAGGTACCATTTAAGAAATTATGACTTCAACTTAGTAGCAATTAAAGAGATTTCTACCAAATGAGATATGGCTATGCAATCAATTCTAGATATTCCTCCCTGTTCCAATTATGACCATTTCTACATCCCCTAGAAAGACAACCTATAATAACCACCTCCAGCTCCAAAGCCTAGGGAACTGGGACGATGACTCTTCATAACTTCTTCAAGCTGAATATGGGCGTTGAGATATCTTTGAAGGGAGGAGGAAGGGTAGAGAAAATGGTGGAGTTGGTTGACCTTAAGAAGGCCACACCAACAACTGTATTAGTCTCTGATGTCTGTGTCCTGACTGGATCTGACGAAAAACCAGGACATCAGGAGTTCAGGTAGGTCAGTTCAGCATGTCTGATGATGAAATTCACCAAGGCTGTGTATTCTGTAATTTATAAATCTCAAAACAAAATTTTAGTAACGTCAAGATGACCTTTTTGTTTGATTCTCTGGAATCTAGTTCTTCAGGGGGTCTCCCTCTATGAAATCTGATCCATATAACTCTGGAAGAGTTAAATACCTTAATCACCTTTCCCAAAATCACAAAGACAAAACCTTTTCCTCAAATCAGCATATCCCCCAGCTGGTAACAAGGAAAACCTGTAGCTTGCCCTCCATCCCAGAGGAACAATTAAACAACCACAGTTCTCAAAATCACACACATTTTAGCCTACTTAGGCCTTTCTAATTTGTCATGTCAGGATATTAACCCAAAATTCCCATGGAGTCCACGTTAGAGAATATGAGACTTTATTATACCATCTTTAAAACAATTCCTTCACACTTCTGCTTACAAGAGGCAGCATGTCAAACCAGGACTTAAACCCAAAATTTCCATGGAGCTCATGTTAGACAGAATATGAGTATCCTGTAAAACTTATTAGAGCAATATATCTTTATACCATCTTTAAAGCAATTAATTCAAACTTCCACTAATATCTGCCTACAGGAAGCAGATAATTTTTAATTGTTAAGCTCTCTGCCTAGAGCAGCCATCTTGTTATACCATCTGTCTGTTGTGCCTCTCTACCTGGAGCCACAAGCATTTATTTAATTAATACCTATTATAATATCTATCTGTTATGCTCTCTACCTGGAGCCACAGACTTCTATTAATTAATACCTGTTCATAGCGGGCGATTACCACTGCTCTCTCTACTTGGAGTCAGTGACTAATATTCCCTATCTAGTTCTGAACCGCAGGTGAAATATCCCATCTTTAAGTATTAAAAGGTTATACTTCTCTCTTTACATCAATTAATTACCTGGTCTGGAGCCCTTTTGTACCTTTGTCTCCCGATTCTCTATTCACAGGAAGGAGCTAAGTATAGAAAGACATGTGCTGTCTGTGTCTGTGTGGAGGTTGGGGGAGGCAGGATGGGGAACAAAGGATATGAGGAAGTGAACACTGAAAGGCTCTCTTGAGCATAGACACCTCTCTGCTGTTCTCTGTAGACCCCTCAAACCAGTCAGTTTCAAATCCATAGTGCTGCAGCCTATATCGCTGCCCAAGCCCCACTCAGGGGTTGGGGTTGGAGGGGGAGGTCTGTGGTTTTATCTCAGGTTAATTGCGTTCAAATCAATATGTTGGATGCCATTTTGTTGTAGTAAATCTCCAACCTAAATATGCCCCAGCAATGAAAACTCAACTCAATTACTATGAATACAAGCTGTGCACCTAGGTTGGGCAGATCTACCACTAAGACTCTAAGTTGAAAAAGGAGCATGTTAAAACATGATTTTATGTTTATTGGATAAGTAGCCAGTACAAGTTAAACAAACTAGTTTGAAATTTGAGAAAATAACATATATGACATAGTGTTATCTCTCTACTGAAAAATAAGACTTAAAAAGGAACCCACAGCTAATATGACAGGACGCTTCACATGTTATTTCAGTAAGTTTTATTTTTCCAACCTCAGGTACCAGAACATCAGGATTTAAGATGACTTTTGTGAATATTGTCAAGCATATAAGATAAAAATGCCTGTTGGTTTGGATGATAATGCCCCCCTCAGGCTCTCATAGTTGAGTATTTAGTCCCTAGTTTGAGGTGCAGCCTTGCTGAAGGAATTAACTTCACTTAGGGTGGGCTTTCAGAGCTAAAATGCCACCCACCAATTCTACTTAGCTCTTTCAGCTTCATGGTGTGAACCCCAGTTTCCTGTTCTGCTACCATGCCTGCCACATACTGCTATGCTGTCTATGTCCATGGACTAGATTCCTCTGGAAACTTAAGAGACAATAATCTGTCTTCAAAGGTTGCCTGGGTCACGGTGCTTTATCACATCAAAATAAAATCAAATAACATATATAGAAATATTGCAGCATATTTCTGTTGCTTCAGAAGGCATTAAGGGTGAGTGTTCTTCAGCCCGGAGTATATGATGCAACCTTATTTTGTCTACCAGTAGTGACTTTCCTGAAAGCCCTCAAAAAGGTTTTCAGCAAAGATATCTAAGGTAAAAATAATCTAGAAGTTGTTTATTATTATTATTATTATTATTATTATTATTATTAATCAAATAGACCAAGTAACAGTAGTGTCTTGTATGCTAAACTTCTTCTCTACTTCCTATTTATTAAACTCTTTACTGTCTTAGTTGTAGCAGGGTTATAGGGAGGAAATCTGGTTCTAGAGTCACTGTATTTGACATAGAATTTGTGGTCTCTCACCATGTACATACTCTCGTATGGATCCTTAGCACTATTTGTATCCATTTATTCTGTAGATCTCTTCTTTCCACTTTGGTTCATTGTCTATGACCACCTCTTAGGAAGTATTCTGTGAACATGCTGACCCTCAGTTCAGAAGGTCTTGTTCCTATGAAGCTCACCCAGCCTTGAGCCTTTTTTTTTTTTTTTTAACAACACTCTGATGGTTATTGTTAATTCCTAACTGACAAAGTATAGAATCAATGCTGAGTTTATGTTGATTGCCTTGAATAAGATGAAATGGATCTGTCCATGTTGTGGCTGAGATCCTAGACTACATAAGTGGAGAAAAATTACTGAGCATGAGCATCCATTCATCTCTATATGTCCCATAACTATGGATACAATATAAATAGACACCTCAATCCCCTGCTGCTGTAATTCCCCTATCAACAGCATCTTGAAATTGTGAACTAAAATAAATCTCTTCTTTTTCGATTGGGAATTTTGATTGGGATTGCATTAAATCTGTAGATTACTTTCGACAAGATAGCCAGTTTTACTCTATTCATCCTGCCAATCCATGAGCATGGGAGATCTTTCCATCTTCTAAAGTCTTATTCAATTTCTTTCTTAAGAGACTTGAAGTTCTCGTCATAAAGACCTTTCACTTGCTTGGTTAGAGTCACACCAAGGTATTTTATATTATTTGTGAATATTGTGAAGGGTGTTGTTTCCCTAATTTCTTTCTCAGCCTATTTATTCTTTGACTAGAGGAAGGCTAATGATTTGTTTGAGTTAATTTTATATCCTGACACTTTGCTGAAGTTGTTTAACAGATTTAGGACTTCTCTGGTAGAATTTTGGGGTCACTTAAGAATACGATCACATCATCTGCAATCCTTTCCAATTTCTATCCCTTTGACCTCCTTTTGTTGTCTAATTGCTCTGGCTAGGAATTTGAGTACTATATTGAATTGGTAGGGAGAGAGTGGACAGCCTTGTATAGTCTGTGATTTTAGTGGGATTGCTTCAAGTTTCTCTCCATTTAGTTTGATGTTGGCTACTGGCTTTGCTGTATATTGCTTTTACTATGTTTAATTATGGGCCTTGAATTCCTGATCTTTCCAAGATGCTTACCATAAAGAGGTGTTAAATTTTGTCAAATGCTTTCTCAGCATTTAATGAGATGATCATGTAGGTTTTTTTTTTCTTTGACGTTGTTTATATAGTGGAATTCATTGATAGATTTCTGTATATTGAACCATCCCTGCATTCATGGGATAAACCCTACTTGATCGTGATGGATGATTATTTTGATGTGTTGAAGTCTCCCACTATTATTGTGTGAGGTGCAATGTGTGCTTTGAGCTTTAGTAAAGTTTCTTTTATGAATGTGGGTGCCCTTGCATTTAGACCATATGTGTTCAGAATTGAGAGTTCTTCTTGGTAGATTTTTCCTTTGACCAGTGTGAAGTGTCCTTGCTTATCTTTTTTGATAACTTTGGTTGAAAGTTGATTTTATTCAATATTAGAATAGCTACTCCAGCCTGTTTCTTGGGACCATTTGCTTGGAAAATTGTTTTCAAGCCTTTTACTCTGAGGTAGTGCCTGCCTTTGTCACTGAGGTGCTTTTCCTGTATGCAGAAATATACTGAGACCTCTTTATGTATTCAGTCCATTAGTCTATGTTTTTTTTTAATGGAGAACTGAGTCCACTGATGTTAAGAGTTATTAGGGGAAAGTGATTATTGCTTCCTCTTATTTTTGTTGTTAGAGGTGGAATTATGTTTACATGGTTATCTTCTTTTTGGTTTGTTAAAAGAAGATTACTTTTTTTGGTTTTTCTAGGTTATAGTTTCCCTCCTTGTGCTGGAGTTTTCCATCTTTTATCCTTTGTAGGACTGGATTTGTGGAATGATATTGTGTAAATTTGAATTTGTCATGGAATATCTTGGTTTTTCCATCTGTGTTTTGTTTTAGTTTGGTTTGGTTTTTTCGAGACAGGGTTTCTCTGTGTAGTCCTGGCTGTCCTGGAACTCACTCTGTAGACCAGGCTGGCCTCGAACTCAGAAATCTGCCTGCCTCCCAAGTGCTGGGATTAAAGGTGTGCGCCACTACTGCCCGACTCTCCATCTGTGTTAATTGAGAGTTTTCTGGGATAATAGCCTAGGCTGTCTTTTGTGTTCATCCATTGACTATATGACATTTGTCCAGGACTTTCTGGCTTTTATAGTCTCTGTTAAGAAGTCTGGTGTAATTCTGATAAGTCTGCCTTTATATTTTACTTGAACTTTTCCCCTTACTTCTTTTAATATTCTTTATTTGTTTTGTGCATTTGGTGTTTTGATTATTGGCAGAAAGGATTTCTTTTCTGGTACAAACTATTTTGAGTTCTGTAGGCTTCTTGTATGTTCATGGGCATCTCTTTCTTTAGGTTAGGGAAGTTTTCTTCTATAAGTTTGTTGAAGATTTTACTGACCCTTAAAGTTGGAAATCTTTGCTCTCTTCTATACCTATTAACCTTAGGTTTTGTCTTCTCATTGTGTATTAGATTTCCTGCGTGTTTTGGGTTAGGAGCTTTTTGCATTTTCTTTGACTGTTCTGTCAATGTTTTTCATGGTATCTTCAGAATCTGAGCTCTCTTCTCTTCTGTATTCTATTGGTGATGCTTACATCTATGATTTCTGATCTCTTTCCCAGGTTTTTCATCTCCAGGGTTGTCTCTCTTAGTGATTTCTTTATTGTTTCTATTTCCATTTTTGGATCCTAGATGGTTTTCTTCAGTTCCTTCACCTGTCTGGTTGTGATTTCTTGCAATTCTTTAAGGGATTTTTATGTTCATTTTTAAGGGCTTCTAGCTGTTTACCTGTGTTCTCCTGTATTCATTTAAGGGAGTTATTTATGTCTTTCTTAAAGCCCTCTATCATCATGTGAAGTTATTTTACATATGAATTTTGTTTTTTCTGATGTGATGGTGTATCCAGGAATTACTATGGTGGGAAAATTCAGTTCTGATGATGTCAAGTAACATTGGTCTCTGTTGCTTATGTTCTTGCTCTTGCCTCTTGCCATCTGGTTATCTCTAGTCCTACCTGCATTCACTGTCTGTGACTAGAGCCTCTCCCTCCTGTTATCTTGGTTGTATCAGAACTCCTCAGAATCCACCTGTCTCTGTAATCCTCTGATCCTGAGATCCTAGATGTAAGAGCTCCTGGGAGTCAAGCTGCCTCCAGGATCCAGAAATCCTGGTATGACCAAGCTCCTGAGATCCTGTGATCCTGTGATCCTGTAATCCTCTGATCTTCTGATTCTGGGTGTGATAGAGCACGTGGGAGTCAAGCTTCCTCCGGGTGTTGTGGGACTTGGCAAATAGTTAGCACCCAAGGTCTGCTCAGGTCCCTGGCTCAAACAGAAATGAACCCATGCCATTGGCCAGGCAGGCATTCCTGCCAAACCTCTTCTTATTTAAGTCTATTTTGTCAGAGTATTTCATCACAGACATAGGAAAAGACTAAGATAAGAGAACTTTCTTAAGAAACAACTGTGTCTCATAAGTGTCCTACTTAAGCTATATAGAAGCAGAGATGCCAGCTGTGTCCACTGATACAGCCACCATAGCTCATTTGCTAACACTTCTCAGCAGCTAGCAAGAGCCAGAGATGGCTCTAGACTTCTGTGGATCTGGACACATATGTCTGGTGATGCACAGGTCAAGTCTTTGTGGCATCTGGCTTCCCCAAATCCACATTTTCATCTGTCCACTACTCAGGCCCTTCTTATAAGACTTGGGGAAGGAAAAGCTAAGTTCTCAGAAGTCCATACATTTTTTTCTCCAGGATTTTCCCTTTTTTTATTTCGTGAAAAGAAGAAAAGTTAATTTTTAAAATTCCATGTATTAGATGCTTTCTTATGGATAGAAAAGTCCTCATCCTAGCTTTCCCCTGAGAAACCTTATTTCACTTGATAGAATCTTAAAAATCTGTGTCATTGGAATTTAAAACCATAAATCTATAATGAAGTTATAATTCTAGATGCAATCTCATTATAGATAATTTGGCTTTCTAAACAATCTCAACTTAAATTTTGACTAGATGTCCCCTAACAGCATTATAAGGGGCATTTAGGGTCCACCCAGAGTTGGTGTGTTGTTCATGTAAACAAATGTGTAAGGCTGACCATTTGGGGATAGCCTATCAGGGCTTGTCTCTGAAAAAAACTGATTACCCCTCTTTTAGCAGCCACCAATTTCTTGTACTTCTTCATCTAGAAGTGGGCCCTGTAAAGTTTTTCACACATGGTGTTAGTGAGTCCATGTACATTAACAATGACTCTATGTGCCCCTGCCTCTGCTTATGTCTGTATATAAATACATGATTGGAAGAGTTCTAAAGCATGCTGTGCAACCACAGCAGGGTAAGACATTCATTGGAGCGTTAGAAAAGAGGGCAATGTAGAAGGTGGCATTTGAAAAGAACACCAAAATGAAGTTTTAATAACTGCTTTAAACCATACCACTCATATCATGGGGTAAGGCAGTGGACATGAACGATGTGACTCTTTGCTCAAATGTCCTGATTCTTTTTTTTAGAGTTACTGATAATAGCCGATGTCAATGAGTTTCTCTCTATGCAAGCTTTCTATTTAAAGCAAATAAATGGCATAGTGTGAATGAAATAACAAGTAAATTATATGACGGATGTTATGGATTGAATACTGGGGTCAACTGACCTCTCTGAACATTTTTATTCCTCCCAATAAAAGAAAAAAAGAAAAATAAATTGTGTCATAGAATTACCAATAACTAGTGTATCGTGCTATGTTCTTTAGTGGTTACTGCTGCAGCACCCCAAAAGTTACTGACATTAGCTTTACATCAACTATTCTGCATGCCATACAATTACGTAGCATTTGTATTTCCCTAAGATATAATAATTAAAGAGAAGGATCTCAAATATTTGGACATATGGAAGAAACAGTAGGGGGAAGAATTTTTTAAAATATTTTTTCATGTGTTACTCTGATATCCAAGAAATTTGATTTAAAATTTAATATTTGGGAGCTTGAAAATCCTGCAGTGGGTAAAACACTCACTGCATAAGCATGGAAATCTAAAGCTGGACTCCCAAAACCCACACAGCTAGCAGTGCATTTCTGTAACCCCTGGGGTGTGGAAGGCAAGGATAGGCTGATGTTGGAGATACAATGACCAATCTAGGCAACATGGTCACTTATATGTTCACTGAGAAGTTTTTCTTAAAAAGTAGAGTGGAAAGAAAGAAAAGACAGACACATGGCATCAATACCTGGCATTCATAAACACACACACACACACACACACACACACACACACACTTCATTATCTACTAAGCCTGAAAGTTACAGTTGCATAGAGAGTTTTTCAAATTACTAAAGCATGGGTGATTCTCAAATAAATGAAGTTAAAGTGACTGTAATCCTTGAACAGTGGGTAATGGCACTGGCTGTGAAATCATCAGGACCTGTGTCTGAATTTCTAATATCTATATAAAAACTCCTAACATGGCTTATAACTCCACTACTGTAGTGCAGGCAGAGACAAGGGATAACAGTGGCTTGCTAGCCAGACCAAATGGAAAGCTTCAGGTTCAGCAAGGTCCTGGCTTGGAAATGCATTTCAAGCTTTTCTTATGCTTCTGACTCATGTCATAGATAACATAGTGGGGTCTATCAAGTGGCAAGAGTATGTAACATGGGGATGGAGCAAAGGCAAGACGCTCTGACGATGAAGAAACAGGAAAAGACTTCGATAACAGGAGATAGAAAAGAAACAGTTGGAAAAGTTGAGCTTATCTACATGAACAACTGTATCATTGTTGAAGGGTTCTTACATACCTATGATTAAAGTTCAAGTCAGTAGAACCAAGGCCTGGTCTAAGTGGTTAAACAAAGGCCTGATATGAAATGGATATCTATCAACTTTAGCTATAGACAGTAGTCCTTGGATATGTAAAAAGAGGAAACCAGGAGTTGTGACCCCAATGAGGTCAGCTCCTATGTGAATCTTAATTAGATTTTCATGAAAAGTCATGGAAAGGAGATTAACCAAAAATAAAAGCAAAGAATCCTGCCGTTGATACTTACATAGTGCTACACAGACAGATTTAGAGAGCAAAAATAATGCAAATATGATTAAAAATGTTAAATTTGAAAATACAGCATGGTTAATAATCTTACCAAAGAGGAAAACATAAAAGTTATAGAGTGAATAACATTAATGTCAGAAAAGATTGACAGCTAGGAAGATGTTCCATGAGTAACAACACTTGCTCTACAGAGATGCAAGTTTTTTAAATCCTGGCTCTATCTAAACAGCTAGATGTAGCTTTGCCCCTCTACAACCTTCACACTGGTGCATGGGGTGGGGTGGGGTGGTGCAGAGATAGATACAGAAGAATCAGAGCCCAGAGAGTTTACTGGTCAGCCACTTAGATGAAATGTCACACTTCTGATTCAGTGAGAGACACTTTCTACAAAGCAGAGAGCAACAAAGGAAGATCCCTGATGTCCTGACCTGACCTACTTGAACACACCTACATGCTCACACTCATAAACCAACTACCTGCCACAAAGGTAGAGAAGTGTGATGGTTTGAATAGGCTTTGACATCGAGCATGGAGACTTAGAGCTTGCCCAGCTGATTTTCTGTCTTGCTTTGGTACAGAATATTTGGGATTACAGTTATGAGACTGCTCAATCTCTGAGGAGACCTTGAACTTTGGACTTTTGACATTGTTGAAACTGTTGTATACTATGGGAACTTTTGAAGTTGGATAAAATGTATTTTGTACTATGCTATGGCTAGGTATAGCCCCCGTAGACTCATGTGTTTGAAGAAGCCTATGGGGGCTAGGGAGTCGAACTTGGTAGTTTGAATATGCGTGACTCAGGGAGGGGCAATATTAAGAGGTGTGGCCTTGGTGGAAAAGGTGCAGCTTTGGTGGAGGAAGTGTGTCATTGTGGGCATGAGCTTTAAGAACCTCCTCCTAGCTGCCTGGAGGCCAATCTTCTAGAGACCTTCAGATGAGGATGTAGACCTCTCAGATCTTCCTGAACCATGCCTAGATACTGTCATAATCCCACCTTTATGATAATGAAATAAACTTCTTTGTCTGTAAGCTAGCCCCAGTTAAATGCTGTCCTTATAGGAGTTATCTTGGTCATAGTGTCTGTTCGCAGCAGTAAAGCCCTAACTAAGACAAGAAGCTTAGCTAGATTTCATAGCACTTGCCATAAGCCTGAACATTGAGACAGGATAATCATAAGTAGAAAGTTAATCTGCACAGCTATGAGGACCCTGTCTCAAAATGGAACCTGAAAAACACACACAAAAAAAAAAACAATCAAACAAAAATTAAATACAGCTAAATTGTGGACTGATTGCCTAGCTAATTTGAAGTTCTAGAATCAAGATCCAGGATTAGAAAAAATAAATAAAAATAAACCAAAGAAACAGGCTTTAATTTTTTTCTTAAACATACTAAAAATTATGAAATTATAAGACATTATATTTTAGTTTAATACTATGTTACCTTCATTCATTCCAGCCTTGCCTGAGGCTATATAGGCTTGAGAATAAATGATCTGATACCCACTTGAGTTTCACAGTACCATGAGTTTTAACTGTCCACTCAGATTATTTTCATAGAAACTTCTGGGGTTTTGACCTACAAGGAAGCTGGAGCTCAGAGAAATTCCATCCATACTGGCTGAAGATCACAGTCCGGTCTCAAAAGTAAAACCTGGACTAGATAATTATGCAGCCTTACTTGTTTAACTTTGGGAATCCAGACAGGACCACCTCCCCCCAAAGCACCACCAACTGGAGGTATCTGAGCTTATGAAGGGAATTTCTCATTGAAATTGTCAAACTCATGAACCAATAGAATTATGATGCATAGCCTAATACTCTTGAAGATTTTAGTACATTAGTTAGTTTGTAGATGAACAAGACACTATAGAAGCATGAATTACTAATTTAAAATACATTCCATTTGTTTATAAATTTTACTTCTAATGGTTGAAAAAATGTAACTTTCCTGCTTCTTCCTCTGGGTCTCCCCAGGACAATCTCCTTATGGAGAGCAAACCAGGTCTATGGATATTGCAACCCCCAAACCCATTCTTATTCTATGTAATTTTCCACATCTGACCACTTCCCAAAATTGTAAGAACAACATATTCCTCATTTAGAGCTTCTTAGCAGAGTTTGAGGTTGAAAGAAGGAGTCAATGATTGGGCTTTGTATTGTGTCAGTGGCTTCACACTTTATTCCACAATATACAAAAATATTCAGGTAGCATAGACAACATGCAAATATCTGACATTAATTTGATGTAAAAATATGTGAACAATTATGTACAACTTTTAAAGACAGGATCTCACATTCTATTCCAAACTTTCCTGGAACTCACTATGTAAAGCTAATCTCAAAGTCTTTGCAATTATGGGTTGAATTATGCTTCCCAAGTGATGGAATTACAAATATGAATCACCAGGCCTGGTTCACACTTATCCACAGGTATATATCACTTGCAAAATATAAGTACTTTAGAGTGCATACTCACATGAATATTAAAATATGTATGAATGCAAATATAATTGTTTAATAAGATGTTAAATATATATTTAATTTATTTTTATTTATATATACACTTATATTTCAGTTTTTAATATTTTTATAAAGTATATGCACACTTATATGTATATGGTCATATATATGTATAAAATAGACTACCTACACACATGTGTGTACAGAAACCAGACACTGACATTAGGATTAACCTTTTGTTGCTGTCCACCTTATTTACTAAGTCCTAGTCTATTGCTGAATCTGGAGTCACTAACTCTAGTTACACTAGCTAGCTAGCTTGTCACAGAGATCCTTTGTGTCTTCTGCCTAAGCACTAGGATTTCAATTGTGTTGGCATGCCTGCCTAGCATTCAACTGGGTTCTGCACATCTGTACTCCAAGCTTCAGTTTTCTATAGCAAGTACTTTGTGTACTGAGCCATATTCCCATCTTCAAACATACTTCTTTATGTGTCTTCAGTGATTGGGGGGGTTATCTTTATTTTAATTAAAAGCTGATAAAAGAAAAACATGCAGTTTGGGGTTGTCTAGTCTTAACAATGCTATAGACTGTAGCACTGGGGGTGGATTAACTGAGAAAACTGAGGGGATTTAGCATTATGATGATGAGAGAAGCCCCCAGACCTGAAGAGGCAGGAGTGTGGCTTGATTTCCATTGTGATAAGCCTGAAGTAGACAGAGATCGCTACAGTTATCTATAGAACATACGATCCTGACATCTCACTTGAGAAAGCCAAATCAAACTTTGTTCCTTATAAACATATAAATCTGAGCCTCCTTGAAGATGCTAAAGGATGAAGTGAGCAGTCACGCATCCTTGAGAAGTGCTGTGATTCACACATTGACATCTGGCAGGGCTGCACGCAGTTTTCATAAAATGTACAGCAACCACCCTTCCCCCCTCTAAGATTTCTTCGTGTTGCTGACAGTACCAGGAATGAAGCACAAAGCAAAATATTAACATTTCACACAGCAAGCAGGTCACACAGTGTGAGTTTCAGGAACAAAGTGCCTATATTTCCCCAGAGTTTATGCCCATGACACGGCCCCTTGAACAACTCATTACCATTGCTCTGATGGCTTCTCCCAGAAGAATGTATTGACTTTTGTTGGCATTGAAAAGATGCTCCAAAGATCAAAATAACAAAATCAAGTGGAAAGAGCCTCTGCAGGGATGAAAAGCTTCTGCTCAATGACGCTTGAACTGGTTCTCTGTCCAAGGGACGTTTCCCACAGAGAGCTGCATGTGAGCTCTGCCTTCTCCTGAGCGCCATGTCAAGAGAGACAGTGGAGAGGTCAGGACGACATATGCCATATTCAAAGCTGCTTGCATTTCTCAAAAGAAAGGCTGGTGCTACAGACAAACGCAGGGCTTTCTCTCAAGGATACTAGCAGCTATACAGTATCACCTCTGTGTAGTCCTTCCTGTCCTAAAGTAGCGTATCCATAGAAGAAATCGACAAAAAGCATACAACTTCCAGGCTCTTTTGGGGATAAGATCATATTACTAATAACTGCGAAAAAATGATAGGTTCCGTTGTGATATTTTCATATACTTGGTGACAGTGTTTGGTTCTTGGGATCACCACTCTTCTCAAGGAATAAAATCAGATTTCTTTCTCCACAGTGATTAATCAGAAATCAATCAGCAGAATGTGCACTCATCACACATGCAGATTCCATACACCTCTTTGAATACTTGTTATAAACTTGTCAGTTAATACTCATTATCATTGGGCCTTTCTAGAACCATGCAAATTTTCTCCTTTTATTAAAAATAGATTTTTGTCATATAATATATATCCTTATTATGCTTTCCCTTCCATTTACTCCTAGTTCCTTATTGCCTCCTTTCCCAACTGATATAACACTTTTCTGTCTAACATTAGGACACAAAAACAAGATTCTAAGGAATATTGATAAAATATGATTAAACAAAAATGAACACACAGAATAGGAGAAAAACAAAACAAAAGACCCAAGAAAAGGCACAAGACACAGAGACCCATGCTTTTACACAGTCTGGAATTCCATAAAAGCACTAAACTGGAAGCCACAATATATATTCAAAGGATGTATAAGGTAATAAGAAAGAAGAAATGTGTATACATATATATAGAGAGAGACATATATATATATATTCTTAAAATAAGGTACAATAAAAAGGGGGAATGCTGGCATGACACTATAAAACATGGTACCTTTGAAGATTCTAATGAGTTCACTTTCTGCTGACCATCTACTGTTGGGCATGTAGCCTACATATTTGAGTTATTTGTTCCCTCAGTGAGACTCTCTTGGAGGACACTCAATTTTCACTTGCATATGGTTAGCTGGACATGAATTTTGCTTTATGAATGGGGAGATATGACTGTTTCTCCTTTAAGCTCTTTCCACTTGATCCTTCTGTTCCAATCTTCCCCCTACATCCACCTACAACCATCTATTTTTTTCCCTTTACTATATTGATTTATCTTTTCCTTTCTTATACTAGCATATATTTCCTATCTTATACTAGCATACCTTCCCTTAGTTTTTCTGTAGATTATAGCTTGGTTATCATTGACTTAACAGCTAATATCAAAATAGAAGTCAATCTATGTCATAATTTATTTCTGGACCTGAGTTACCTCACTTAAGATGATTTTCGTTCTTTTTTCCTTCCATTTAGCTATGTTTTTCAAGATGTCAGTTTTAAATTACTGAGTAATACACTATTGTATAAATGTACCACACTTCTTCCAGAGTCATCTGTTGGTGGACAGCTAGGTGTTTCCAATTAGGAAGAGAGCAGTAACGAACATTGTTGATCAAGAGTCTCTGTGGTCTAATAACCACTTATCAGAGAGTGCATACCGTGTTTGTTCTTTTGTGATTGGGTTACCTCACTC